>NC_135223.1:23710868-23768368 GCF_052324685.1 Brachyhypopomus gauderio | reverse complement strand
TCTTGTTCAGTTCACAACTAGAAATGTATCAGTAATGCATTACGTACAGGACCCTAGTCTGACTACTGGAGAAACGGAAGTTAATCAGTGCTGTGGGGTTTCTAATTGTACTTGTGTGCTCAGGCGTTCGGGTGTCACGCTAGTACTGATGTTTGTACATACCTCTTGACCCAGCTCATTTTCACACCATTGAGATACAGCTCACAGAGTGCGTGGAGGTTTTAATGGGCATCAGTGTGGCCTTTTCTGGTAATCTAATTAGGGCAGGCTGCCCATTCGGAAACGACTCATCACCACACAGCCATTCCGGACGGATGGCCCCTGTTGCTGGCTCAATCTGTTTCGCACACATGGCAAAATAAATTTGATGCTTAAGTCCAACAGCACTTTGTCCAGATGGGCTTTTTTTTATACTTCCTTTACAGGTTTATTCTCTCTTTTTTTTTTACTTTGTGGATTTGTGCTTTTGCTTTGCCTAATTGTCCAGAACTGACTGTCCGGTGATAACACATCTATTTTCATGTCCTCTTCGTTTTTCATCATTGTTGTTTCTGAGCCATTCAGACAGAACACATTTGAGAGCTGTTTGCAAAGCCAGCTAGCAAATATGGGGGAGAGAAATGCCTCACAACTGCTGACAAAAAGCAAACTCTCAACGGATGGCTGCATTTCAACATTTAGACGTTGTCAGCCCAAAACGCGCGTGAGTTAGTGATGTGGCGTTACGCTCGGCAGGGTGTTGGGTGATTGGACGTTTGATGTGCATTCTGAGTCTCGTCTGACCCAGGTCGCCTTATCTTGCCTCTGCATCAAATGGTTTTAGCTCGTTAATTGATCATGTCACAGTCCACGAATCACACTCGAGCTTTCCTGATAATTACTCAGGGAAAAGCTGGCATACTTACCTCGTCGATTGCACCTCTTGACACTGCTGTCCCTCTGAAGTGAAGCTTGGTCTGCGCTGCTTCGTGTGAAATGAATATGAAGCAGAGTAGTTCAGGCAGCTTCAAAGCGGAGGTCCCTGTCGTTGACTTTTGGCACTGTGCTCACTCCACGCGTCGTTTCTTCCACTGACTCACAGGCTTCAAATGGCCTGCGCGGCTCCACACAGCCCATCTTCAAAGCTGGGGTTCTTCCCCCGTCCTCTCTCATGGCTGCCCGTGGGCTGGAGAGGATTTGCCTTGTGGTCATTGCTACGCATAGCAAGGGTGATGGGGAAGAGAGGGATTTCTGATCTGCCCCACTCCCCTCTCCGACTCTGCCTGCAGAAAATGGGGCAAGCAGAAATGAATTGGAGTTTATCTCCCACTGCGCAGCTACGCAGCTGTGCCTGCGTCTTGCCGTGCCTTTTCGCTCAGAGCTCCGTGTGCTGGCTAGCTTCCCATTCCTGAAGGTTCCTGTTCACGTGGACCTTCTGTCAAACACATGGTGAGGAGCTTCCCGAATCTGGGCTTTACTATGTTAGCATTTTAATGGAGAAGCTCAAGGTGAGCCAAGAGATTGCAGAGGGAGAATGTATGTATGTTGCACACATGAATGAAAATTGAAAGCTGCAATATGAAGGGTTCAAAAATGCTGTGCGTTCTGAGGGAGTGCATATATCCCATGTTCATCTGCGCTGTACCTACTCAGATCTACAACTAGAATAGTATTTTAAAGAGCAATGCATGCGTGCCGTCACAGTGCTTTTGTTGACTGTATCATTAGCTTAGCAATTTCAGCTCTTTAGAGCTTGTGCACTCCACCAGCATACAGTTGAAATGCATTTGTAATGGCTGACGCCCAGTCAAGACACTACACCAATCACAAACCTCGATCACTTCCCTGTTCTCAGTCGTCACATTACCTATTATTACATCACAGGCGTTAGCCCCGCCTCCGGGTGACACTTCCAGTGATGGCTGAACGTCTTGTTGTCTCTTTCTTGCTTTCAATGTCACCACATCAGAAGAGCTGGACTGATGGAATTCTGTTAGATCGTCTGGACCTCGAAACATCAGAACATGAACACAATGCACAGCAGAACTGCAGCAGATTGCTCAAGTGAAAAGCCCTGCCAGAGAACTTGAGTGTAAGACTTAATTAACCATCAGAAATTTCCTGACACTAGCTAGCACCTTAGAACTATGCGTCTTTCTTGTAACATGGTACTGATTAATCCTGTCTGAAGAGAGGTTTTACTATTGAGAATACGATGGTATGATATTAAAGAATATTAGGTGATTTACAAAACCATTGAGGCCAGGAATTACAAACCATTGAGGCCAGGCCACTTACTACAAACCTAAGTGACCTGTTCTGTTAAAGGGGTGTATAAAACCTGTAAGTGGTACAGGGTGAAATAGTTCATACAGAATTCCTGCAAAAAGAAGTTTTAGCTGCACCTATTTGAAGCATTATGCAGTTGGGCTCGGACTGAAGGATTCTAGGATACTCGGGCAGGAAAGATTATCATGTGCTGTGATTAAATACTGCTCCATTTCTTTATGTCACTTACATATTAAAAATAATATTGTAATGATGAACTGAGGTGCTAATACGTCTTTAGGGCGGTATTTATAATATACATATATATGTATATAGAATTATGGTAATAAATGTGCATTTCCCAAGCAATTTACAACCAGAATGCCTCGGAAAGGTTTGCTAAACATTAACTTGTACCATATGGGCAGACGCATGCTGACGAGACTTAAGTTCATACCTGTGGTTGCCATACTCACTTGCAGACGAGCAAGTGTTCTAGTTGATTAATTTTACTGAATCAAACCTCCCATTGATATACTTTGAGTTACAATTACGAGAAAAGAGATGGCTACGAGTTAGCTATTTTTTTATTGTTTTGCTCGGTTATTTTGATTATTGTAAAAGATTGTGCTTGTTGTACCTTTCAGTTGTCAGTGTAATTGCATAGTGCAGTTTGAGAAATCGCTCTGCAATTGAGCCTTTACATTTAATATGGCAGTATAGATTGTGAACACGCGCTGTGGTTTCAATACTCATTTGCACTGTGAAACAACATTGAAAAGGAAGCAGCCTGGTGTCTGTCAGTGATTGGGAAAGGAAGACGGACGTCACACAAGTGCTCGTGTCTCTAAACATTCCCTCTCCCTTTCTCCTCAAACCTGTTCTGCTCCTGGTTATTGCTGAGTAATGATACAGTGTGCATGTAGTAAAAAAGGAAACTCGGATGTAAACACCTGACAGCTCCCTGACTGGGTGAGGTGAGCTTAGGGTTGCCACCTGTTGGTTGTTGTGCGAAATGAAAGACGTTGATGACATAAGTTGCACTTTACTTTGTTTGACTCATCTTTATGTTTTTCAAAATACTTTTGAAGTTTTTTAGTAGCCATTATAATCTCGGCAGATGCTGCGTATTCTGTAGCGTGTTCAGCTCCGCTCGTTTGGATTGTGCAACAGCAGGGTGTGATTTATTAATGTGTAGTAAGGAAGATGCCTATTGTTAATGCGCAAACATAATTTTTTAAATATTTATTAACAGAAAACAAAGACATTTCATGTAACATCCTTGGGCACCTCCATGCAGTTAGAATGTACATTCGACGTTCATAGTCGACTTGGGGGTATAGTCGACTATAGTCGAATCAGCGACTATTGCAGGTCACCCCTAGTTCAAACGACTATTTAGACTGTTTCTGCACACTTTAAATCTGTCTGTTTTTTTTTTCTCGCTGCGTCCATTTTACACCCCCCTGGTAACATTTCAACCCCCCCCCCCCCCCCCCCCCCGTGTCAGTATGACAGTGTCCTTGTTTTTTGTCAGACCTAGGTGGCAACCCTAGGCGAGCTGCTGGTGATGGGGTTGTGGTGGGGGTTTGGGTGGGGGTTGGTGGTGGTAGGTAGAGGCCAGCATGACTCTTTTGAGGAGGAAGGAGTTTTGCCTTTGGCAGGGAGAGTGCAGGGTTGGTGTTCGTGAGTGCATCGGAGCAGCTCGGCTAGATTTGGTCATCGAAGCGCGCTGATTGCGAGCAGGATGATGTTTCGTGGGCCCAGGTCATGGGAGCGCAGCAGGGGAAGTGGGAAAATGCTTGATTTGTGACATCACTGCATCCCCACAGCCCACAACTAGCACATGGCCCACAGGAAGCTAGCTCTATGTCAGGCCTCCTTCCCCACAGAGGTGTATGCTCTAAACATACATTTTGTAGCTGGTTGTTTGTTCTGCTATTTAACAGTGTCCATGAAGCGTATTGTACTTCAGGGTTGATTTTTTTCCCCCACAGTGCTTAGCAATGCAGAACTACACAGTAAGAGTCAACTGTATTTTTGAGTGGAAACAGTGTCCAGCGTTACGGTTTGGCTCCGACTGATCACAGATCAACAGTTGAGGTCAGCGAGCTGCTGAGAATGGTTGAGTGGACTTAGTAACATTGGTTTCTCTTAATAGAAAAGACCTGCATCTACCACAAAAATGACTAGGAAATGTGAAGTGGGAACTTTTGAAATGTCACTTCATCAAGATAAGATGTGCAATCAAGTGGTAGTGCTGGTAATTTATGCTCTATGCAATGAAACAGCAAGGAATATCCCATCCTCCCTCTCAATCTGTCATCTGCATAACCTGCAATGCCTACTTTTTATAAATGACCCAGATAAACAAACATGGCATATTGTAATTACTGTATCGCTAGTTCAGCAGTAAACCTTTTACATGTGATATATTCACTTTGCTTCTCAGTGGAGTCCAGCTAATGCTAGTGGTGGAGCCCAGCCTACTCTGTCATGTTCTGGCCTCGGGGGAACTGATGTTGGTGCTGAAGCAATACAACAGGATGTTTATCCCCACTGTAGACCCTCTGAACTTGGCCCTGTGCTGGTTAAATGTCAAGCTGAAAAGCATTAGTGAATATATTCTTTTTCCACCAGACACTTTTTCGCTTTTTCATGTTTAGCCTCCAGTGTTCTTATTCACTGTCTGGATATGTGGTGTGTGTGTGTGTGTGTGTGTGTGTGTGTGTGTGTGTGTGTGCGTGCGTGCGTGCGCATGCGTGCGTGTGTGTGTGTGTGTGTGTGTGAGTGAGTGTGGAGCAATACCAGTCTGAGGCATCTCCAACACAGAAACATGCAAACAGAGACACCAAGAGAGAGAGGCTGCCGTAGGTTCTTGGTGAACATAAAGAGGTCAGCACAGTGACAGTGAGGTTCCTTCACTCCTGCCATGGTCTGAAGGACAGTAAGTGACCAAGTCCACACACATCACAGATACAATTAGGTTTTGTTGGTGTCTCAAAGCTTTGGCAATACAAATGTAAAATCAGCCTGAAGTTGTGACTAGAGTGACTATCTGATTGGGTTTTATTAGTGAAGTTTAACAATGAACCTCTCTTTATTTCCTTTGGGTCTCATTAAATCTCACAACCACCTTTACTTCTGACTTTGAATGGTTGTTTTGCCAGGCTAAGATAAAATGGATAAACTCTTGTTCATCCAAACTCTTGGATAAACACTTGTTTTAAGACTGCAATTAATTCCTGAACCTACAACTACCAACCAGGCTCCCTTGCCCACATCATATACCTTCTCTTAAATTCATTACTGCTGTTTTAATTACTAGAGTTTTTACTTCACGATTTGAAATTGCATATTGATTTGTAAAAAAGAAACAAGGTCCAGACTTTAGTTAATAATTGAAAGCTTTGGTTAAAGCTGTCAGTTGACATGAAAGATAATTGTGATGTATGGAACAATGGTGTTGTGTTCAATTAATCTTGGAACTGATTCAAATGGTCAATTCAGATTTTTGCTCTTTTTTTAGACCAAAGCAAATCAAATCAAAGCAAAGCTCAATTTATTTTTATATTGCTTTTCAGAACAGTTGTTGTCACAAAGCAATTTTACGTATGTCTGGATCCAGTCCCAAGCCAGTGGCGTGCCAGTGGCGACAGCAGTGAGTTAAAACTCTCTGAGGCTTAGAGGAAGAAACCGCAAAATAAAAACAAAGGCTCCAAATGGGAACCCATCCTCCTCTGGTCAACACCAGACAACATAACAGCATGGATGATATGACAATAGATAACACTAAATGTGAACACGAGGAATAATGTTCGCAGTCAGGGGGATTATATTTGCATTACAGTCTAATTCTGAAGTGTGATGTGACAATAGTGTATCGTGTCCAGGTCTGGTGCAAGGCCAACTCGAGAAAGGTCAAGGGCTTCCTTCATCAGGCACACAGCAGTTAACAGCCTTGTGGTGGTAGAGACTGGCCCAGGAACAGGTGGACAGGCAGGCAAATGGCCTCATGCTGGTAGAGACCTGATCTAGGGACAGATGGTCAGGGAGGCTCAATCTCAGTTGGATTACGCATAAAGGAGCCGGGATAGCTCAGAGACAAGGGAAAGACAGGCAGGAAGAGAATGTATATTAGAAGATATGCAAACAAGTGCATATATAGGCATAGGACAAATTATTGAATTTTGGCTAAACTTTTTGGCCAGTGGTATGATTCAGCTCAGTTTAAGGCTTGAAGGTGTGTCAGGGTCCAATTCAAAGGCAAGGAGCGTAATCCAAAGATGAGAGCTTGGAGAAAGGGTAGAGGCAGGGGATGAGATGAGAAAATGGACAGGTATAGACAACGCAGGCGTACAGGTCAGAATGACTTCGATAATAGCATTGCATGAGCAGAGTATGCTAGCTAAAGGCTTGTGCGTAGAGCTACGTTTTCAGTCTAGATTTAAATATTGTGTGTCTGAATCCTGTGCTGAGGAAGTAAGTGACTTCTGCAGTTAGAGTGCCTTTTACCAGAATGCTGTGTTATCTACTGTGATTTCTCTTTATTTTATATGAGGAACAGTTAGGATGCCAACGCCTTGGCGTGACGGGTTATTGGGTTCAGTAAGTTCTTGGAGAGGAGACAGCACTTTTAGTGTTTTATATGTCAAAAATACTTTTTACAAGGGAAAAAATGTTTTATAGTACAGTATAGAACATTAGTAAATCACAGAAACAGACCATTTTAAATAATACATACAAACTGCATTCTGGGTAGTAGCAAAGGTCTGAGAGGAGTGAAAAAGAGAACCCTGAACAAAAGTAATTGATTCTGCTTTTAGACTCTAATAAAACAAGATGGATCTTTTAGCCCTAAATTAATATTCTGTTTTCCTTACAGTGGCTCAGAAAGCGAAGAAGCCACATGGTACCTCAAAAACTCAGACCAGCACAATGTATAACTGTATTTAAATCGATCGAATGATCCAATTAGTTGTCTAATAGCATCCTTTAATGTTATGAATTTGATTCAGGGCAGTGCATCTGGCCTTTGTGCTCATCAGGAACGGAGCTGGTTTACGCAGACATTCCTGTGCTACTGCCTGCTGATGAAACCCCCGCAGTGGGTTCTCCTGAGCTTTGGACCCACTCCTCAGGCCCAAGCATGGACCTGCCCAGGTTTTGGGTACCCAGCCCAGGGAAATGGTGCTGTTCTGAGCCTTGGCTCATATAGCCTCCCCTACTGTCTAACCACATCAGAACATGCTGAGACAATCGGTCTTCCACTGGACAACCACACACTGCCCCTCTGTGCGCAGGAGAGCGTCTGTAAGTGAGACAATATTTAGTTGTCTCCCGCCATGGCCAGTGCCAGGCCATCCCAGTGCATTAGCCAACAAGGACGGGGGGTGGGGGGGTAATTTGTGAGCCGTTACGCCCATTAAACTCTTCACCCACGGTTACGATCACAGGCCACGTCCCCCACGTGCTGCAGCTGCTCCCATCTCCACGGTTACAGAGGAACAGGGCCCCTCCCTCGCTGGTAAGATCAAGTGTGTTTCAGAGTGAGGCCGGCCTGCACGCCTTCCCTGTGTTATGTGCACACGCCCTCGTTTGAAGCGTCACTGAACACGCGTGCTCACATCGCTTCACCATGTGGTGATGTTGGGAGCTTCATTTCTTCTTCCCTTTGCTTCTTGTTGCTTCGTATTTTGGGTGACTGATGGAGAGCAATCATTATTTTGCCATATTGAGTATGTAGCTTCCATTTTATTTCCAGGACCAAGGTCCTTCATGTTCAAAGAGAACACATTGCTACATTCCCACTTTTAAAGTCAGGGGATTTTTTTGAGTACATCTCTGTGTCATCAGCTTTTTTGTGTATGTTCTGTGGTAATCATCTTTTTTTTTTTTAAAGCTCTGCTATCAGCTCTGGTGTGCTTGGTAGAAGTCTCGTGAAACAGCTGCATTGCAGCTAGCGTTCAGACACACTCCACGCATGAAGAGTGTTACCTCCCCTAGCCCTGTTACAGCCCTGAGACCAGCTGTCATCATTAATTCTGTATGACAATTGATCTGTCAGGTATGATGAAGCGGTGGGATATATCACACATACCCTGAAACTCATGCTCCCTGTGTGTCCCTGATTATATTTGTGCCTGAGAGCCCTGTGTGTGTGCGAAGGTATGTGTGTGTGTGTGTGTTTCTCCATGCGTGCGTGCATAGCGTGTGTGTGCGCACACGCTTTCAGGTATGTTTGTGAGCATTCTTCACACGTCGTGATGATTGGATGTAACAGAACGAGTGGGAGTGAGGGAATGTGAGATGAAAGGAGATAACAGTGGTCTGACCGTCTGGAGCTGGGCAGGTCCACTCTATTGAACGGCAGGGTGTCTGACGCACGAAAGCCGTCTCATGAAATGACCAGGGCTGGAGAGTGGAGGGTTAGACAAGCAGGCTCCATTTAAATCCCAGCCGTACAGGAAATGGAATCAAAATAATGTTGGGCTCATTTTCTGGGTGAGTGCGTCTGCTGGGATAACCTTCAGGAGAGCTAGCAGAGGGCTGGTCCGGGTTGTCTGAACACGTGCAGGGTGAGAAGGCACAGGGCCGACTGTGTGGAATCCTGTTTGCTCAGATTCACTTTGGACACGGCTAAATTTAATGCACGGAGAGGTCATAGGAACATCGCCTGGGTCGCATGTCATTGAGAGATCTGATACTGCCGCTCTCCTATGACATTTAAGCAGTCTGCCTCCAGTACATTTCAAAATTGCTGGTACTTTCCCCAATTAAAACACAAGAAAGACACAAAAACAAAACTATGAAAATGGCTTCATTTATCAACATCTGCTGTTTATGTCTTGATCAGATCTTGCGCTTAAAATATGAGGGAACTCTAAAGAAAGTCAAACCATGATCCCGTCTCAAACTCCTGGAGGTGTTTGCTTAATTTTCATCTTATATTTCTTGATATTTGAGACCATGATACCCATGTATCCTAACAAGATGCCTCAGGCTGTTACCACAAAAATACCACAGGTCCACCACCCGTAAGCTCAGATGCACCACCATGCTTCACAGTGAAGATTAGGTTCTTTGCAAGATGATGTCTATATTTATGCCAACTCCACCATTGAGATGTGTTTCTATGCCAACCCCACCTTTGAGGTGTTTCTATGCCAAACTCAACTTTGAGGTGTGTTTCTATGTCAACCTCATCTTTGAGGTGTGTCTCTATGCCAACCCCACCTTTGAGGTGTGTCTATGCCAACCCCACCTTTGAGGTGTTTCTATGCCAACCCCACCTTTGAGGTGTGTCTATGCCAACCCCACCTTTGAGGTGTTTCTATGCCAACCCCACCGTTGAGGTGTTTCTATGCCAAACTCACCTTTGAGATGTGTTGCAGAAAAGTTCTATTTTTTTATCTCATTTGACTATAGAACTTAACTACAGTAATTTTTAGAGAATTCCAGATTACTTTGTAGTTTGGGTGTTTGAATGGATGGCATAATATGTTTGAAAAATACAACATGGGCATCTTCTGTGTAGCTTCTTTAGAGATCCGGTTGTTTGATCCGGTTGTTTGTTTATTAGTTATTGCCCTATTTAGTGAATAGGAACATGTAAAGGTATAAAGCTAAAGAATGAAGATCAAGAACATTTGAGTTTGGCCTTTTCATTTGTTTATTCTTTGATCTTCCACATATTAATGCATGACTGTGCGTGTGTGGTCTGTGTGTCAACTCTATTTACACGGTAGTCAAACTGAGAGTCTCCGATGACAAGCTTGCAATTATTAAAAATTATAAAAAATCTAAAATGGCCATATTAAGTCAAATAAGTGATGCTCACAAACATTTCTACAGATGTGATCAACATGGTGTATTTTCTAAAAAAAAACAACTTTTGATAAAAATAACATTTCCGTAGTCTTTTTTTTAAACCAAATTTCACTGAGGATGCCAGTAATTCCATAGACCACTATTCACAGGAACACGTGAGCACAGTGACCACTGTGAGAAAGACGTGAGAGACCCTAGAACAGAGTGAACTCTCTCATCTGGGTGTTTACACAAACAAGGGCATGAGGGCTAAATGACACACTGCATCTATTGTATCAATTAATATCACTCTAAATTCATGAAGCACCAGTCAGGTGTAACCATGCCAAACCATGCCAAATAGTGAGGTGAATGTGTAATACATCTCTCTCTCTCTCTCTCTCTCTCTCTCTCTCTCTCTCTCTCTCTCTATATATATATGTATATATATATATACAGTATATATCTAATTGCAGCGAATCATAATCATTCACAAATAAGTGGTATTTAATGCAAGCAATAGCAACACTGTAATTGAAGCACATTTGACTCCCAGATCACATTAGCAAAGAAACACATTCCGCCTTTGTTATAATAATTGACCATTGAAATTGTTCTACTCCATCCTACTCCATCCTACTCTACCCTACTCCATCCTACTCTACCCTACTCCATCCTACTCCATCCTACTCTACCCTACTCCATCCTATTCCATCCTATTCCATCCTAGTCTACCCTACTCCATCCTACTCAACCCTACTCCATCCTACTCCATCCTACTCTACCCTACTCCATCCTATTCCATCCTATTCCATCCTATTCTACCCTACTCCATCCTACTCTGCCCTACTCCATCCTATTCCATCCTACTCTACCCTACTCCATCCTACTCCATCCTACTCTACCCTACTCCATCCTATTCCATCCTATTCCATCCTACTCTACCCTACTCCATCCTACTCCATCCTATTCCATCCTAGTCTACCCTACTCCATCCTATTGCATCCTAGTCTACCCTACTCCATCCTACTCTACCCTACTCCATCCTACTTCATCCTATTCCATCCTACTCTACCCTACTCCATCCTACTCCATCCTATTCCATCCTAGTCTACCCTACTCCATCCTACTCCATCCTATTCCATCCTAGTCTACCCTATTCCATCCTACTCCAGCCTACTCTACCCTACTCCATCCTACTCCATCCTACTCAACCCTACTCCATCCTATTCCATCCTAGTCTACCCTACTCCATCCTACTCCATCCTATTCCATCCTAGTCTACCCTACTCCATCCTACTCTACCCTACTCCATCCTACTCCATCCTACTCAACCCTACTCCATCCTACTCTACCCTACTCCATCCTACACCATCCTATTCAGAAAACGTCAAACCTGCAACGCCATCCAACGACTCGTGCCAAGGGCACTTCTGAAAGTGGAAAGAGACAGAAATATATAACAGCAAAACAAAATACATAGTATTTATTATGCTCGCCGTGGGAAAATCTGGATGTCAGGGTATTGTGCTATATTAGCTGTTGTATTGTATTGTATTGTTACAAAGTTCATTAAAAAATGTGCATACCATGGTTTAGTCCATCTTTATAATATAATGTCACATATTATTTATTACATGCAGAGTTGAACGTATAGAGTAAATGAGCACATAAAATTTTTTATATTAAAGTGCAAAATGCTAAATTTATTTCAAGAGTGTTTACATCTGCACAGTAACCTGGTGTGTTAAGTCTAGCTGACCCGTCCAGGTTAACCTTGGTCCCTCGAGTCAGCCCCCTTGCCAGCCCGACCTGGAAGTAGGAGGTTTGGCACTTGCTGAGGGCCCAGGACCCGAGGCCTTTAAGACCCAGGTGTTTCTGGTCCACTTCAGTCCATCAAGACTTGAATAATAAAGCAGTAATGAAAGCATAAGGGGGGGGGGGGGGGGTCTTGGCAGACAGAGACGTTCCATTTACCGGAGGAGTGGTCTCCACAGAAGTGGTCTCCACAGAAGTGGTCTCCACAGGAGGGGTCTCCACAGGAGGGGTCTCCAGCGGCTGCCACGCTTATCATGTTCTGCCAGGGGGCAGCTGGGGCTCGGAAAGTCCATCACGTGGATTATCAGGTGATGGAAAAGCCTCCTGTCCACCTGAGCTCATCATCCTCAGGCTTAGAGAAGAGCCCTGAATCACGCCTTACTGCTCCAACACTGATCCACGCAGGCTCGAGTGAGTGAGCACACAGAAGTGAGCACACAGGAGTGAGCACACACATGTCCATTTTTAGAGGAAGTCTAAGTTTCAGGATCACTTTGTGATGTTGAATCAGTTCTGATACAACACAGTCTACAAGGGATTAGAATGTGGATGCTGACCACTCTGCTCTGTGTTATTATTAAAGTGTAAAATGCAACATTTATTTACATATACACAGTAACCTGGTTTTAAGGGGCTATAGTTATTCATAAATAAGGCTGTTACTACACATTATGTAGATATTTACATCTAAAATTTGCAGTATAAGATTTATACCTGTATTTAGAATATCGGAATTCCCTGCTTCCGTGCCCAGCGGTAGAATGTCAATATCTAGGGAATCTGCTTCTTATACTATACATAATGACATAATGCCATATATTGGATCAAATATATAAATATATATATATATATATATATATATATATATATATATATATATATATATATATATATATATATATATATATATATATATATATATATATGGATAGGTTTACCTGCAGTCTTGTTGTCAGTGAGTGAAAGACATGCTGAGTTGAGTTTAAGTAATGTCTGGCGGTATTCCCAATTTGGACCAGAAAAACATGAGCAGATGCCCCTGTACAGTTCAGAATTCTTCCTGCTGCCGGACAATGTCATGCATGAATGCCCTTGTTATATATGCATGAACTACAATGAAAACGCAGTAAAGTAAATTGTCAAATAAACACAGAAAACGAAGCTGTGGCAGAGACATGTGCAGACTGCAGCTTTGCCAGGGTGAATAATGTCCCTCTTTGATCTTTGTTGACCATGTACTGTATGCACTAATGTCATTAATCTCTCTACCAAGCCCACCTGGAATGTTTGCCACATTAATTCAGGCAAATCCCACATTAGCAAGTTAGGATAAATAAATATGCTATGTTTTATGTTTTATGAATATTAGTTATTTAGTTACTGTTCATTTTATTGTGTCTTAAACTTAATGATATCTCTTGTATGTTATGTTTTATGATAGGTTTTATGAACAACATGTAAATAATTTAATTGTTATTCTATCTTAGCTTAATGGTGGTTTTATATTGTATTAGAAACAGGTCTCTCTTGTAAATGAGACGACAAGTCTCAATGAGACAACCTGTAAAAATAAAGATCTAGATAAATCAATAAAAATAATCAGAGATGAAGAAGTCTCTGTTTCTAGCCAGACAATGACTGACAAAGGGAGAAGTATACAGAGGGTTTTAAATGAACACACTGGATGGCACATCCTCTATAGCACAGGGCCAGCAGGGGGCAGTGTGGAGTCAGGTGCTGGAGGTGTGTCCACAGCCCTAGAGAACATATACAGGAAGACCAGACTGTGGGAGTGGAGTGCACAGAGAGAGAGAGAGTCTTCTTGTTGTTGATGTTCTTCTTCTGTGGCTAGCTGGACATGTCAGACTCCTCCCTGCTAGAGGCCAGCAGGAGGCAACAGGTACGGGGAACATTCCTTAATCCATCCCTCATTCAATGATGAATAAAGATGGTCTAAATACATCCTACTGGTACACTGGGCTGCATCATCAGTAATGTGATCTGGGGTGATCGGGTCTTTGAACATCAGACACCTTTGTCCAGGTGGCCTCGGTTTGAGTCCAAGCACCAACAAAATCTGTAGCTTCAGTTGCAGATCTTACAGCCTTCCTCTTTATATCTCTGATTAAACCAAATTGTGTGAGTGCTTTTCACAGTGAATGTTCTGCAATGCTTATACAGCCAATGACCACAGACACACAGTGGGTTCAACAACTTTGCCTTTTGCAGCCTTCTACCAGTGCCTGGTGCACAACATGCCTCCTGTCATTGGTCTTCGCCACATGATTTTCCCAGGACATGTTCAATTCCAGCATGACCAGTTGCTTTGTAGATTGTGGAGGTTGAGATATCTGACCACAGCTGCATTGTTATTATATATGCTGGGAAAAGATCAACCTTCAGTTTCCAGTCAGAACCCGTGGTGAGAAGGTCTGACTGAGCTCCTGATTAATGTGGCTTTTACTGGCTCTTTGACTGACGTGGCTCAGTCCACTTGCCCTTTAGCTACTGAGCATCTTTTGTACAAAGCACCATAAATACCTCCGCATGGCCACCAAGCGTGGCCTTTCTGTCCAGGGCGGTGTTGACTAGCGTGGGCCGCGCCTCGCCATCTCCACACCTCTGCCCATCTTCTTTGACTCCAGACCTTAAACCTTCTAGACAACCCAGTCTCGTTCACTTTCATGACCTCTAATCTTTGGCTGGTCTTCTGGATGGATTTAGTATCTTTGAAGTTACACATTTTTTTTCCCTCTCGTCTGGCTGCTCTGGAATGGATGGGACTGATTCCAGAGACCGATAAATGTAATCTGTACATTACTTTCCACTTTTTCAGCACTAGAGACCTTGATTTTTTTTTTGGGTTGCCTACCCTGTCTGTTCTTTGGAGTGTCGACCTGCAGCCTGAGATGGATGTAGTGGTGTCAGGTCATTCTTCAGTGATCTATTTGGAGGCCATCACACTCCTGTCTTGCCAAAGGGCCTCTGCATTCCCCCTTTGCTGATTTAACTACCTTGTTCGTGGCTAAGGACCGCCAAGAAATAGCAATTATATTGTTGCTCTTGAACTGATACCAATCTGATGTTCTAGACCCAACAGTGACTCTCAGATTAAAATTATTATAGTAATGGAACATGGTGCCATAGTAGGGAAAGTTTAATTGGAACCTAGTGGTATTTGCGAGATCTAACCACAACAAGACAATGTCTCCTTTAACTTCACAGTTATTTTTCCATCAACAAAGTGTCAGTGCAGATGGTGGAGCTGGTGCTGGTTCCAGTGGACTAACAAACCCATTAAGAGGGGACCCGTGATTCCACTGGTGCAGAAGCTCAGTTATTCAGTGTCTGGATTTGCTAAAGCAGCGTGACTGCTCCCCCTCGCCAGGGGCAGACTCCCCCGAGCAGGGGTGGTCACAGTGTGGCTTTTAGTGAAAAATCTTTCCTGGAACTAACTACACTAAGTTCCTAGTGACTAAACTACAACAATAAGAAATCATTTGTAACTTGTTTAGATGAAAATGAGTCTATGACATGCAAAAATTGTGCGGGCGTTTTGATTGTGCATGTGTGATTTATGTTTATACGCAAATGTGAAATCTATTTATTTTTTTTGCAATTAACGGGCATGATTAGGTAAGCATGTTCATTAACTCTGTAAACACCTATTTTGAAGGATGACATTTCCCCCACCAAGTTGGTACTCGAGCTATTATCTCTCACGTTCTACACACCTCCATAGTGTCTCCTCCATCTTGCTCCTTCCAATTGCCTTCAGTCTGTTATTTCTTCATCGAACTCGTAAATGAAGCAGGTGGTCCAGGCTGTGGAGGAGACCAGCAGCTCCTCCCATGTTCTCTGTTCTCACGTCCCTCAGCACTGATACCTTTCAAACATCAGCCTGTGTGCTGAGGCTCCTGCTCAGCTCTCTCACCAGGAGACAGTGTCTCCGTTATGAGACATGCTGAGGTGTCCTGGTGCTCGTGCAAACATGGGGATTTTAGCAGTCTGTAATAATGAGCGTCGAGAGCTGGATTAACAGATTCTTATGTCAGATGTGCATATTCAATTATAAGGAGATTGTCTTTATGGTATGAAACATGCACAATGACTCGATAGAGGGTAGTGACTTTACATGAAGCATGCTCAGGGGGGTCAAAAAGCTAATTCAATTTTGAAGTGTTATCAGTGGACGAGCTTATGAGCAGTTTCAGCACTGTTGGACAATCCAAATCATGCTTAAGCATTGCGTTTTGTTCTCAAGCCCGGTGGCCTGTGACAGAATGGTTTTAGCAGGCGGATTTGTAAGTCACTGATGTCTGCTCCTACCTTTGGTCGCACACGAGTAACTCCGGTGGAATCCAATTAGGCTGAAGTTAAAGAGGGACTGTTGAAACACGCGGGCCAGCTGTAAGGAGTCTGATTAACGGGTTTAAAGGGCTTTTACATGCTCTGTTGTGCTTTCACCGACATTAGGTTACACGCCCACACACGCACGCACCCACCAGCAGACATGCGAGTTATGTCTGTCCTCCTGCGTCATATGCCATGACTTTTTAGTGGCATGCTGAACAGTCTGCCATGAAGAAATACGCTAATGTGCCTTGTGCTTAACACCGTCCCCTCGCTGACCTGCCCTGAGGGTTAACAGCACTCACAGCTGACTCTGGGCTGGATGACCACTGGCGTCAAGTTGCAATCATATAACACAAATGCCAGCAGCGTACTGATGTGGAACATATTTTAAATATAAATTTGTCCACTTATTCTTTATTCTAGAAAAGCCTTTTTTTTACCAAAGACTCATGACAAAACTGCCACTAAATGCTTGCGGCACCATCATTACAAAAGCTTCATGATACTTGTGCATTGAGTCCATGGCCTGCGAGTATGATGAAAGTATGATGTGCTGCGGTGAGATTGGATGGTTGCTCTTTTTTTTTTTTTTTGCAACTGATGAGTCACCTGTTACTGGGCAGAATTATTTATGAGGATGTTTAAGGAAGCAACCCACAGTGGGAGAACAGTCTGTTGTTGTGTGCTTTTTTCCCTCCGGCCCAATTTAGCACTGTTCCCGCTCAGTTCCCTGTGGGACGCGTCATGAGACAGAGCACGAGCGGTGACCCAGGCTCCGTCTTAGATCGACAACATCCTGCTGGAGAGTTAAGCCCTGTATGTTTAGAATCTTCTTCCCAGCATGCCCTTGTGATCCTGCCTTCCCTCGAAGAGGCCGGAAGGCGTGCCGCCCCTCCCCCACGGATCGGACATATGTCTCCACGCCCGCACGTGCCAGTCATCTGACACGGTCCGCATAATGCGTCATCAGAGCAAGCTCCATGGTTCTGGAGCGTGAGGACATGTGGCACTCTGTTTCCCAAACCATGAGCCCGTGAGCTCAGGCAATGTCACCACAAACAGCCCAGTCAGCACAAAGTTGGGCTTTTATCCCACAGCACAGCCTCGTAGCGCAGGGCGCTCCGGCCCTCGGCGTTTAACGGCCAGACGTTTCTGTTCTCGTGTTTCAGCCTCCACGGCATGTGCAGCCAAGCACCTGACAGAGCTGGGATCTGGAGTTCATCACTTTATACCGTCTCTCATAAAGTAGGCCAGCACTGTCCCCTCTTACGCTCCGAATATCCGGGAGCCCAGTTTTGTGTCATTGGTCAGACTCTGATCCGAAATAAACTGGCTTTGCTTTTCCTGTGAAAAATTATTGCCTGTCCCATGGTGGCAGCCAGATCCATGGCCTGCATCCAGAAATGTAAATATGGTGGTGGTGTTCCCAGAGTCCCCTCTGGTGGTGTTCCCAGAGTCCCCCCAAGACTAGCACTGGCCATTAAAGTCCAGATCTCCTACACACCACCAAACGACGATAAAATGCCTATGATACTGCACTGCAGTATAGAAAGAGAGGGACCACCCAAGAATGCAAGGAGAGGGAGGTAGAGCGAGAAAGAGGGATGGACAGACAGAGGGAGAGGATAGAAGTTAAAGGAAAGGATGGTGGGAGAGCATGTTGGGAAAATTTAAAGGAAGGAGGACAGAGCAGCGGCGGGGCATGATGGGAAGGATTAAAAGTGAGACTGCAGCCTCATGATGAAACAGAAGGGAAATGTGAAGAACAGAGTGAGAACACCGACTCCTCTCAGTCTCTTCCCAGAAACCTGCTTCATTATTGTGCATCCTTTACCTGTAGATGGGAGGGGCTCCGTGCACCTGACAGTCCTCTCACTGACAAACCACACCACCTACAAACTTTGTTGAAACGCTGCTGTTATGGTACATGCTTTAATTTTGATTTTTGTGCCAGAATAGCTGCCCTACCTGACAGGTCACAATATTTACACTTAAATAGGTGACCTTGAGAGATTTATTTGCTAATGTAACGTTTCTCGTGCTGCGTAGCGAGGAGACAGACACAATCGCTGAGAAGAGCGAGATTTATTAAAGGAGTTACCACACTCATCGTCGCTTAGCCAGTCCGGGTCGATAACGGGAGGGCAGTCCGAGTAACAGGCGAATACGGGCATGACAATGACAAGGGATACGAGAACAGACAAGGAATCAAAAACCAACAACACACCACGGTCAGGTACACAGATCAACAGCAGACTGTCAAACAACCAAATCAAACAAAATACCAGACAAAGGACAAGGGAGACTCAGGGGCTTAAATACAATGACATTAAACAAGGGGCAGGTGACGGTAATGACAAGGGGCGTGGGAACTAACGAGGTAATCACAGAGACAAACAAGCGGGGCGGGGTAAACAGGTACGGAACACAGACACGAGGGGTTCGGAGTGACAGCTAACGGAGGGGGACACGGTCATACGTGACAGCTAATGTGAAGAAACAGCCAAGCCTTGCCTAGTAACAGTTAGACTTCAGAAATGTTACTTCAGAAAAATTGCATGTTTTTATTAAAAAAAATAATTTCAGGAATGCTGTTTTTTTATTCTTGGGAGTAATTATATGCTTCATTGTGTTTATAGTACAATACAGTAATACAGTGTATTGTGTATATGATATTAATTGTGTTATTCTCATCAAGTATTACATAGTCAATAAGAATGAACAGCAATCAGCTGTCAAAGACAATAGCCCCCTCAGAGTGAAAGCACTGCAGGAAGATCAATACTGAGAAAAGACATGTTTCTATCTCTCCACACACACACACACACACACACAAACACACACACACACACACACACACACACACACACACACACACACACACACACACACACACACACAAAACAAACAAAAAGACAGACACACACAATCATGTTCAGCACATTCAATCAACAATGTCTCACATCCTCTGGGCTTTTTAAACCCCATGCCTCCTACCTGCAAGTGTATGACAGCGAAAGCCCTAGTGAGAAAAGCATTCATTGCTAAATACATTTTCCTCTAATAGGACAACATTGACCTGCGGCATTGATTGCATGTTTGTTTGGGTGAGCGAAGTCCTCTGGGTGGGAGGGAAGGTGTTTCCTCTCCTATTGCTCACGCATCATCCGACCCCAGTCCAGTCTTCCTTCTCTCACGCAGACATGAGCAGCCCATCCACATGAAAATGCCTGTGAGAGACACAAACAGCCTATAACTGAGTTACCCCACTCATTGGCCCCTCCCCCTTGTCCTTCCCCCGCTACTCTGGCCCCTCCCCCGGTCCTTCCCCTGCTACTCTGTCCCCTCCCCCTGGTCCTTTCCCCGCTACTCTGGCCCCTCCCCCTGGCCCTTCCCCCGCTACTCTGGCCCCTCCCCCTGGCCCTTCCCCTGCTACTCTGGCCCCTCACTCTGGCCCTTCTCCCGCTACTCTGGCCCCTCCCCCTGGCCCTTCCCCTGCTACTCTGGCCCCTCCCCCTGGCCCTTTCCCCGCTACTCTGGCCCCTCCCCCTGGCCCTTCCCCTGCTACTCTGGCCCCTCCCTCTGGCCCTTCCCCCGTACTCTGAACCGCCTCCTGTTGGAGGTCTAGAACAACCATAAAACATGCACTGTGTCTTTCTCAATCTATGCATTTTTATGAAGAAGAAAAAAAAATCCAAAAAAACATCTTTCTTGGATTTTCTTTCAATTTCTCATTTTCTTTTTCTTGTCAGTCTGTAATAAGTGCAAGTCTAAAAGAAAACTATCTGTACTTTAGGCAGACGGTATCTAGGCCACCAAATCTTGGCTGTGGACTGGGTCAACACGGACGTGTGTGCCGACTTTCAGTTCAGTTTGCACAGGAAGATGCAGCGTGAAAGGGTTAACCCATCTCCATCTGAAGAGCACAGCTTAGCATGTTTCTTTCCTTCCTTCCCCTGCTGGGATCTCACTCTCTGGGCCCAGGCAGAGGAACTGGGTCAAACCTTTCTCCCTCGTGCGTCTCACGTGGTAAACACATGAGCGCAGGCCAGCAGACAAGATCTGCACATAACCCTCTCACTGCTGTGATCCACGTCAGCAAAGACGTCAACCTCCAAGAGCCCCCGTACAGTCCATAAACAGAGCCCCATCGCAAAACACAGCAATAAAGAGAAAAGCACGCTTGGCCCGCTGGCTGAGATGACCCCTCCACCCGCTGGCTGAGACGACCCCTCCACCCGCTGGCTGAGATGACCCCTCCACCCGCTGGCTGAGATGACCCCTCCACCCGCTGGCTGAGACGACCCCTCCACCCGCTGGCTGAGATGACCCCTCCACCCGCTGGCTGAGACGACCCCTCCACCCGCTGGCTGAGATGACCCCTCCACCCGCTGGCTGAGATGACCCCTCCACCCGCTGGCTGAGATGACCCCTCCACCCGCTGGCTGAGACGACCCCTCCACCCGCTGGCTGAGACGACCCCTCCACCCGCTGGCTGAGACGACCCCTCCACCCGCTGGCTGAGACGACCCCTCCACCCACTGGCTGAGACCCCTCCACCCGCTCGGCCGAACACGCCGCTGCTTTGTAATGTGTTCTGATAGACTGGAACTTGTGGCCATGATGTCGTCAGCATGATGGACATGCTACTGAAAAGATAGCAACATTACCATGTTGATGTGAAGCGTTTACAGATTTATGCTCGTGTATATGACTGCAGCACCATGACACTGACTATCAAGACACAGGTGTTGAGTGGAGGCAGTAAGGTGTAGTAACACACTTGGTGTTGAGTAGAGGCAGTAAGGTGTAGTAACACACTGCTTGGTGTTGAGTAGAGTGATGAGGAACTTGGGGACCCATTAGCATGTATGCATGCTGCTAAAATGGAGTTGACATTCAAATACTCCCAAAATCTTATTTACAATTTTTATTTTTGTATTTTTTTTATATTTTTGTAAATTAATATTTGTATTAATTTTCTATTAATGTGATGTCTGTCTGTCTGACCTCAGGTTGCGATGTCTGGTGAAACAGCTGGAGCGCGGCGAGGCTTCTGTGGTCGACCTAAAAAAAAACCTGGAGTATGCAGCGTCGGTCCTGGAGTCGGTGTATATCGAGGAGACACGGTAATGGGGCTTATGAAGGGACTCGTGTGCCATTCACTTACCATAAGAGTTTAAATGTAATGGTCTTGCAACATCTACATTTATCTACATCGGTGCTAACCATTTATTTAATTGTCAGCTCTCCTCTCTCTCTTCCTGCTATTGTGGAAACATGCAGATTGTGTGCCAGAAGCAATGAAAGTTCTGAGCAATCATACCACAAACCTTTAGATATTTTCTCAGTTTTGCTTATGTGAATTCCCCTACTTGAAGTGCGTGTCTAGTTATGATCTTGTCTCAAACAGCTTTAGATGTGATTTAAAGCGACATGGATTGCCTCGTTGTTACTCTGAGGCACCGTTATCCTCCTTTTGTGTGTTTGCCTGCAGGCGGCTGGTGGACACGGAGGATGAGCTCAGTGACATCCAGTCCGACTCGGTGCCGTCGGAGGTGCGTGATTGGCTGGCCTCCACCTTCACGCGTCAGATGGGTCTGATGCTTCGCCGCTCCGAGGAGAAGCCACGCTTCCGCAGCATCGTGCACGCCGTGCAGGCTGGGATATTCGTGGAGAGGTGTGTGTGTGTGTGTGTGTGTGTGTGTGTGTGTGTGTGTGTGTGTGTGTGTGTGTGTGTGTGTGTGTGTGTGTGTGTGTGCGGTGGAAGCGCTCTGTGACGCGCAGACAGCATGAGCAGGTCTTCAGAGTGTTTGATGTAGTAGCCATTACACTGCAGCATGAGATTTACTGATTTACACCCACTGCTGGAAGGGATGCAGAGAGGTCCACTCGTATCCTGCTGCAACCTTACGTGTTTTTCCCTCCTGCTCCCTCTCTCCCTCTCACCCTCTCTCCCTCTCTCCCTCTCTCCCTCTCTCCCTCTCTCCCTCTGTCCTTCTCTCCCTCTCCATAAACACAAAACATTCTGCCTAATGTGAGATCGTTCTCCCTCTCTCCAACAGGATGTACCGCAGGACGTCCAACATGGTGGGATTAAGCTATCCACCCAACGTGATCACTGTGCTCAAGGTCAGGGTCTTGGGCCAATATATCAGCCATTTAAATAGTAGGAATCTCCTCCCCTATACCTACATAATAAGCAATATACACAAACTATTACTTCTACAATATTCTCACCACTCACTTTATTTAATAACTTACACCTACCTGGTCTACCTATCTTGATTTAACAGTGTAAATTTATAGACTGTAGTCCATTTGTTACCATTTGGTGTAACAGATTCATATATTCATTCTTTGTTACTGGTTAGTTTGATGACCAGTGCCGACCTGGTATGTTGGTGGCAGACTGTCAATACAGCAATGACACTGTTATGATGGTGGGTGTTGTATGGGTGTGTCAGCTGTTGACATCTGTTCAAGTGTTGGTTTAACAATTCTCTAAAAATGGTCTTCCACCCAAACAATTCCTCAATAGTGTTATGAAGAGACGGACTGAGGATGGATTTGACAAACTCTGACTAGTCGACTATAGTCTCCAACTGTGAACATACAGCTGGAAAGGTTTCTGTATTTAAAGATGTTTCTACTAATAAATGTTTCTAATAAAATCAGTGGTGTATGCATGCAGGTTTCTAAGCAATTTGTGCAGGGCCCTGTCTCTGTGTGAAATAGCTGCTCACACAGGAAGTATATACATCAGACTTGGCTGCACAAACAGACAAGTTTAATCAAGCTGAAGTGACGAATCGATCTTTCCCTTCACCACCTGGATAATATAAAATATCCACAACAAGACACATGGCCAGGAGAGTTATGACTCCATGACATTATGACTGACACTACACCACATGCTCTCTACACAGCCTTCAGGCTCAACGAATATTCAGAATCATCTCCCTGGTCATGACCAGTGAAGATGTGTCCATGATGTGGTCAGGGGTTGGACGGGAGTCTTTTGGGCAGTTACGCCCTCCTTACTCTGACTGCTAGACTGTGTTTTGTAGACCTCAGCGAGAGAGCTTATCTGCAGCTGGTAGACTGGCCCACTCTCTCTTAGACCTCCAGAGCCCCAGAAACCTCTCGTCTCTGACAAAGACTGAGCGTAGGAGAAAACTTCCAATTTTGAAATTTAAATCTTTAATGTGCTATAATTCTGATGTTCACTGTTACCAGCCCTGTCAAAACTATATACGGAACTTTTATTTCAGAGCACGGGAGAAAATGAGAGGGAGGGAAAGGAGAGGTTCAATAAACTAGCCACAGGCATCTGTGGTGGAGCACAGTTCTCACGCGTTATGACTGGAATTCATTTACCCAGTACAGCAGCTCCTACAGGGCTTTCGCAGTACGTTCACGTAGGACTGCTGACTCTCTTCCTCCTCTTCCAAAGTCTTGATCGTAATGGCAATCGGCTATTCAGCGAATACATAACGGCCAGACACATATATGTGAATGTGTGTGAATGTGCTGATGCTATAAAACACACCATGTAGCATTGCAATAAAGACGTCACACAAACACAAATATAAGAACATGACCTCTTGGATTTATTACTTTTTCACTATCAAACTTCTAATATTTTTGTTCCCTGAATGTGGTGTCAGCAAAGAGCAGATATAATTTTATAATATAATAAAAGATTTTAGCAGATGAGCTTGTCTTTTTAGATTTGTTATAAACTGACTGTTCGTTTTTTTTCAGCATGTGGATACCTGGTCATTTGATGTTTTTGCGCTAAATCATTCAAGTGGAGATCACGCACTGAAATTTATATTTTATGAGCTTCTTACCAGATATGACTTAATCAGTCGCTTCAAGGTAAGCTGCTGACTATTTTTTAATCTATATTGCATGTGTTTGACACGTGTGTGGAGATTCTGTACATCACTTTAAGAACTCTGAAGATAAGGTAGACATTGATTTCTGGGGCTCTGCATTACAACCTGTTGGGTTCATCACAAACATAGTTGGATATTTTATCATTCTTATGCCAAGCCAGAAATGTGGCAATCAGACTTTGACAGTAACTGTCACACTTCTAAATGGTTTTTCCCTCGGTACTGTTTTAAACTCCCATCAGATACCCGTCTCTGCCCTGGTGTCATTTGTCGAGGCTTTGGAGGTCGGCTACAGTAAACACAAAAACCCCTACCATAACCTCATCCACGCAGCGGACGTCACTCAGACAGTACACTACCTTCTGCTCAAGACTGGCATGGTGGTGAGAACAGCCAAGGCCTGTGTGTGTGTACATACACGAGCGTGGGCGCACGCATTCATGCGTATGTGAGCATGTCCGTGTGTGTGTGTGTGTGTGTGTGTGTGTGTGCACATAAGGTTGAAGTCCATGCCATTTTTCCGTTCTGACATTGCAGAGCTGCTGGGTGTGCAGGTGTGCAGGACAGAGCTCTATCGCCTGCACTCCGACCCCATGCTGCTCAGGAGGATATTGATTGAGAGCTAATCTCCCCAGACTGACCAAACGGAGCCTGGCACTGTTAAAGTCATTAACCCCACACTGATGTGTGTTGCCATCAAATGGACATGTTGATGCACGATAGTGATGCATTGAGTATAATATCATTTTCTTCAGTTTATATAAGAAGATTATGATGGTTGTGGTTAAACCTGTGAATCTGGAGGAGGGCAGAACGGAGAAATATATGACTGGAAACTGATTCACATGAATGAACACAATACTGTTGATTCTTTTACTGAATATTGTTGACTTTTTTTTACTGCTGATTATTTTGGAAATAAATGTCTTTGTTTCAGTTTACTAAAGCAGAGTCCCACTGCAACAGAGTTTACTGTAATTTTCAATTTAATCGAAAGCTAACTGGAAAAGTTCAATTGAATCAAATGCCACAATAATGCAAAAGAGAAGAGACGCATGTCTGAGCCCCACAGCTGTGATTCTGGGACGCTTGGTATTCCACAGATGTGTTTTTGATGCAAAATTATATGGAGCCTGTAAGTCTTTCTCTTCTTCTCTTGCAGCACTGGCTTACAGAGTTAGAAATCTTCGCTATGATATTTGCAGCAGCAGTACATGATTTTGAACACACTGGGACCACTAACAACTTCCATATACAAACCAGGTATAAAATTACATTTGTGTTGCTGCTAAGGACAGAATTCATCCTTTGCCCTAATTTCATTTCCTTCCTTCTTTGCCCTAATATATGAATATATGAAGAACATCTACTGTTATGTTTCGTGCGTTTTATTAGATCAGACGCAGCCATACTGTACAATGACCGCTCAGTGCAAGAGAATCATCATGTGAGTGCCGCTTATCGACTGTTGCAAGACGATGATGAGATGAACATTCTCTATAATTTATCTAAAGATGACTGGAGGTGAGGAGACACACTCGCATGCTACAATTTCATAAGCAGTGATGAGAGAAACTATAAGACATTCCTTGTTCTGCTTCCAGAGAGTTGCGGACCCTGGTTGTGGAGATGGTTCTGGCCACAGATATGTCCTGTCACTTCCAGCAGATCAAGGCCATGAAGAATTTCCTCCAGCAACCTGAAGCGTGAGTGTGTATCTCTGTCACGGAGACGTTATAACTAAGTTCATGTGATGATGAGTGCCGTATCCAGCCGCATTATGATCCGTGTCGGTCGTCTCCTGTAGGATCGACAAACCAAAAGCTTTATCCCTCTTACTCCACACCGCTGACATCAGCCACCCTGCTAAAAGGTGGGATCTGCACAACCGGTGGACCACGTCTCTGCTGGAGGAGTTCTTCAGGCAGGTCAGTGTCTGGCTGCCCTCCTTCATTCTACCACACCAGAGAAACGGCCCCTGTCCCGCAAACGGCTGCGTGACAGGACAGGACAGTGCTGATTGAAGACCGAGCCAGGGCCTGGCAGGTTTGGGATCGTTCCTGTCGGGTTCCTGCAGCTGCTCGGGTTCCTGCAGTTCTCGCAGGTTTCTCCACACTTCGCAGACACCAGTACAGCAGATGAACTGGTCAACATACCTTCTCGTTCCTATTCAATCACAATCCAACCCCAGTGGGAACTCATCGTGCTCTTTTGACGAGCTACTCCAATCAACCCACTTCCAGGAATTTTAGTGATGCCAGATCCGCCAGTAATGAAGAGGCTGAATAAAACTGCCTCTGCTCTAAGAACAGTATGTAGAGTTTTATGGTGTAGAGAGACAGAGTCATCAGTTGGCTTGACAGTTCAATATTTTACCAGAGGGCACTGGTAGCTGGGTACACCTACAGAATCATACCCGCTAGAACCCAAGCTGAGAGCTGCATGAAACTACATTTGCACACGGAAAATGTGTATGTGTATGTGTATCAGTATGTGTATTGGACTCCCAGAGGAATAAATATACTGTCTCAGACTGTCCCAACAACCCAGAATGCACTGCAGGTTCCACAGCACACTTAACATCAGGAGATAATTTCCCCTGAACTCAGTTTTCAGCCAGATCAAACTGGATCTGACTGTAGATGGATGCACGACTCTAGAGCTGGATATTTATGATACTTCAACAAATGAATGAACATCTCATCTGCTGAAATGAAAAAACAGATGGGGGGAAAAAGCCTTTTGTTCATGCTGCTCTTCACGGGAGTGCAAACATTAAAGTTGATTCACCGACGTTCTAAGGCAAAATCTAATCAGTGCAATCCCAGGTACAGTACCACTAATCATATTAATAGAAATGTCAGCAGCAGTGAACTAAACTGCTAAACAAATCATTTTTACCATGAACCAATTTATCTCTCAAACTTGCCAACTTAATGCCATTACGCTGAAGGTCGGTCTGCAGGAGAGAACCGGCAACTCAATCCTATCCAAGAAATTAGGGTCCATTTGTTCAGCCATCAGCTTGGGAGACTGCAGAATCCTTACCTTTCAGACACAGGGCATTGAAGTATTAACAATTTATTTATTTATTGCTTTATTGCTTTTCAGGAATCACAAAATAATTTGCAAATGAAGCTGGCACATTTGCAAGCAGAAAAAGGCATTTATGTATGCATAGAAAATGCTGAATGCTAGTAAATTAAGCATGAAGCATATAAACAATTAAGCATATATACAACTTGCCCTCTGATATAAAAAAAAAACTAACTAGAAAACTGTCAATTCATTTTTTTTCTCTGTTTACCTGTGTAAAAGTTAATTTGGTTATTTATAATTTGTTTTAAGATGACATTACACGTTTTTCCACCCTGAATCTTGCACAGTCTAACATTAAATGTAACATTCTGCATGTTTTTTCCCCCATGTGTAACAGGCAATGTATCAGACAGTTAAAAGAAATATACTTCCAATTACAAGTATAAATACACTGAATTAGTAGAGCTTGTTGTATGCTTGTTTACAACAAGCTCTACCCATTTGTTCACATGTCCTAATTAAGATCTAATTACATTCTTGCTGAAATGACTCCACAGTGACAGCATGAAGGGTGTGTGTTTCAGGGGGATAAAGAAGCAGATCTGGGTTTGGTCTTCTCGCCCCTCTGTGACCGCAAGTCCACCATGGTGGCCCAGTCTCAGATCGGTGAGTCACGCAATCTGCCGTGATCGTCCAGCCTGAGGTCTGTTCCTGAGGTCTCACCCCCCCCCCCCCCCCCCCCCCCTCCACCCCTACCCCACCAGGCTTCATCGACTTCATTGTGGAACCCACGTTCAGCGTCCTCACGGACATGACGGAGAAGATCGTGACGCCGCTCATCGACGAGGCGTCCCGCTCGGGCTTGGCGAGCTTCCGGCGCTCCAGGTGAGCGTTTGACCGCGTGGGCAGAGCAGGTGTGTGGCAGCCTGGGCCTGTCTGGGCCAGCCTGTGTGTGAACACCTTAATCATTCAAACACCACGTCCACTGACCCAGTGGGCACAGTGGCCTGGAGCAGAGAGGTAGACGTTTTTAAGCGCGGTGTGGTTTATTTGTGTGACCATAACAGAGAGCTCTTTGGAGTATCTACCGCAGAGATAAAAAAGTTGGCAGGTACGGAGACTCATGATTGTGAGCTGGGCACTGGCTGTAGCAGCTGAACTGAATAGTTATACATAATGGAGGATGTTTGTGTGTTTGCTTGGGTTTATACGGGTGGCTCAATTTTCACCACCCCTAAACACACACACACACACACACACACACACACACACACACACGCACACAAACGTGCCTCCTTTCTGAGTTACATTTCCATGCACTTTCACATGTGCATTTACACACATGCACGACTAATGAAAAGCTGTCCATGCAGAAACTCCGAAATTAAATCAGTGTGCAGCGTTCTGTAGATACTGACCTCTGCAAGCTCCTTTGTCTCTTCATGTTTTCTTCTGTTTAGCTGCACCTGATCCAGGTTCTTGTTGGTAGCACGGTCTAAGGGCCCGGACCCTTCTACTATCCCAGGACCATTTTGATCTCTTCCAACAGTTCTGAAGCTGATGTGTCTGGGTTGATTTAGTGCACGTCTGTCTGACGGCGCCGGTGTGTTTCCACAGCCTCAACAACATTCCGACAGATGGCAAACGCGTCAACGTGAAGAGCTCAGGCTCGGAGGGCAGCAGTTCCCTCAACTGCTCCATCCTCACCGTCGACTTCAAGAGCTTCAAGGCCACATGGAACGACGAGGTGCAGAAGAACAGGGAGACGTGGAGAACTCAGGCAACTAAAGGTGACCTTCATCCCTGGCCAGTGGGCTCACACAACACCTTCCCTCATAGATATCGAGATGTTTTAGTTGAATGTTTGATATGACTTTATGGTTTTAGCAAAGTAGTTTTTTTTTGTCCTCTCCTGTACATCTAGAGGAGAAAGTCAAGCAGGAGACAGAGGAGAAGGCCAAAGAGGAAGGAGCTGAGGGGAAGCAAGATGAGGTCAAGGGTCACGTGGACACACGTGAGGACGCAGACACGCCACAGGACAAAGACAAAAACGAGAAAGGTCCGAGTGACAAATCTCAAGGCAAAGAGACAAAAGCTGCGACATCCACAGACCAAGAAAAAACCGGCAGAGAGAGAGACACAAAACCGCAACGGGCAGACATCACCAGGGCCAAGGTGAAGAGGAAGGAGCCTGCAGAACAGCCCAAAGAAGAGCAGGGCAACAAGGACCCGGGGGGGGCAGACGGGGGTGAAGCGGAGCACGCTGACGAAGGGGCGGATGCAAAAGAGGTCGACGCCAACGACGACAACAAACAAATACGAAACGGTACGTTTAGAAACTTTCGGTAGTTACGTATCTTCTCTGATCTGATCTGAACCTCTTCTTGGTGTTTCTCAGGGTCAGATCTAGAGAGAATATTGACTCCTGCTCCTACACACCAACACAGGTTAATGCACTAACGTCATTTTTGACTAACACTACTGCCACTTATCACATCTTTGGTGATCAGGCTTCCTAACATAGTGAAATACTGCAGGATGCTGCTGGTTCACCCTTTGTAGAGTCAAAGGTGTTCTGCAGCGCGTTGAGGTAGAAATGGCAGTCTGCTTGCAAGGTTAATGAAAGTTATCACAGGCACAGTGTACGTAATTTGTCCTGTAGTGATCTGTGTCTTATCTGAATGTCAGGGGAGGTGGCAGAGACGCTGGACACACCTGACAGTGACGACAATGACACAAAGAGCCCAGACGGTAACACTAGCACTTACCCCCCCACCCCCACCCCCAGCCATGAGTCAACATCACACATGTTCTTCACAAACATCCAGCCAGCAAATCTTTTACACATCTTAGTCACGGAAGCCACTGATCAAAGCAAACAGATGAAGGTTCTTCTTGCTTTGTCATGGTGGGGAAACCTGTGCGATGTTACTAGAAATGTTCATCTGGCTCATTCCTGCTTCATCCTCACGTTTGAAGGGTCTGCAAAAGTTCAATATGTTGCCACATGCCAGCTTAGATCTCACCATCATCTACATAACAGATCCATTCCCTGAGCTGACCAGCACATACCGGAATGTGTGTGTGTAATGCAGTCAGGCCTCAGTTTGTTGACCCGTGTGCATATTCCTTTTATCATGGAATGTCACTTCCAGCCTCATCATTTCATCCCACCTCTCCACCCAGCAGCTCAGGAGCACGGGGCTCATGCCGATAAAAGTGCCATATATCTCCTCTTTTCCTCCACAGATGGAAACGAAGAGCACAGTAATCATGAACGCTCACCTGACTCTCTAGCAGCTAGTACCGCAGACACCTCTGCGGCTGACGCACACTAACCGCTCTTTCGTTTCTCAACAAGGACGCCGTCCTCTGGGCAAGCCCCTCACTCCTGCAACATGGCGCCATCTGGTGGTCACTATTAGTTTTTTTTTTTTAATTGGAAAACGTTTTTTTTGTTGGTGTTTTTACTCCATCACTTGGAAAAAAAATTCCTTTGCAATTGGAATTTTTTGTTTACTTATTTGTTGCCTAGTTATTCTTCTTTTTCTTTAGTTTCTTTAACCAATGTGTCTTTATGGCTTCTTTGTTGGGCCTGGCACTGCAGAGAGAGAAGCACAACATGGAGACCGTTGCCTACTGTTAACTCACTCATGGTAGCCAAGTGGGGGTTGCCATAAAGGCAAGGAAGACTGTTAGCAGTAAAGCCAGAAGGAAGCTTATGGCATAATGGCCGTCATAGTTTCCTCCACAGCTGACCTTTCCTTGAGATCACACACACACACACACACACACACACACACACACACACAGCTTTATAGGTGCCTGTGCCCCAGAACTCTGGACACCGGCCCAATAGCGAGATGTAGGGCCAGCTGAGGCTGACACACAAGCAGCTCTTCTGGGCTCCATCTTCACTGTAAGCTTCTTCAAACTCATCAAGCTCAGAAATGAATGTTTAATGTTCAAGGTTGAACAACACACAGAAGAATGTCTGTTTTATTATGATGATTATGATGATGATGATTATTATTATTATTATTATTATTATTATTATTATTATTATTATTATTGGGGATATATATATGAGGAAGATTAAGAGATACTGTAGTTAAAGTGATTTAGAGGTAGTACAAATTGAAGAATTCCAGACAAACACTGTGTAGTATGTTTTGAACAGAGGTCTTTCATTTGCTGTGCAAGCAAAATATATTAATGTGTTTACTAGCAGACCCACCAAAAGATGAGCGTAGCTGCACATATATCATACACTGATGTTTAGCAAATGTGTTGTTTAAAAAGATCTCCCCACTCCTGTTTCACTGATGCATAAGGCTAGTGTTGTGTTTGCTGGGTGCTTGGTGTGGGTTGAATACGAATAACATGCTCTGTTCTCCGTAGCTGAGGTACTCAGTCACCTCTACAAAACGACAGGCTTTAGTCTGCCTGCAGGCTTTAGTTCAAACAAGCTAGGTGACACCAGGCACAAACTCATCACCTCTCTCCAGACTGACACAAACAAGTGGAATTGGGTTTCCTCCAGTGTGGCTGAGATAGACCCCTTCAGCTACCCGTTGATTGGACAACGTCGACCCGGTGCCCATCACACAGTGATGCTGGCCATGCTCTGTGAGTGCACTTTTGCTTCGAAGTTCAAAACATGGTGAAAACATTCAACTCTTAAATGTTAGTGGGCGTGCAGTGTCAGTGAATGAGAACTGAAATGTTAATTAATGGTACAGCGGAAAACCAGTAACAGATTAGATTCAAATCCCTAAATAAGGAAGAATATTTTGAAAGAGAAAGCTCTGGTCCTGGTGGTTATAATCAGAAGAGTGTGAATAAGGAGAGGAAGGGAGTATCAGTGTTGATCGCTTGAGAAGCATTTCCCTGTGGTCATTGAAAAGCCTTTTGAAAGCATCAAAGCTGGAGTTGTCCATTTACTATATTTCACTCAATTTTGGTATCTATTAATGAATATACACACTAATAATATTTGAGCAGTTCTCCACACAACTTTCAGTATCTGAAATACGGAAAAAGTGTCAACTTTAGTGATTCCATTCAGTTGACAGTACAGTTTCTATTTTTCCAAAATACTACAAATTAGTGGTATATGGTTTATAGCTACTTCAAAACTAAAAAAAAAGGTAAAAAAAAACAAAAAAAAAACAATAAAAAGCAGAGAAAAAATATGCCATTTTTTCAGCAGAACAACATGGTCTGAGCATGTAATGGCTAAACGAGTATGGCCATTGGTCCACACTGAGAGAGCCGTAGTGCTGCTGAGTTGGCTCCGCCCCTCCCTCTATGATGTCATTTTCAGTTGATCAGGATTTGCAATATATCTGGGGTTCTTTCTGATTTTAAACTAAAGGGTTTTTTTTGTTGTTGTTATTATTATTTTTGTATTTTTGTTGACATTCTCTATTTCTTGTATATAAATAACAAAATATTATTTATAAACGATTGTGTATAGGTATCATTTTAAACGCTGCAGTTAACAGTGAACATTAGTTTTTTGTGATGTAAATGGTTTACATCATTGGCAATTCACTAAGTCTGTTTGATTTCTAATGTTATGGGATATAATGTTTGATTTCTAATGTTCTGGGATATAATGTTTGATCTCCATATGCTTCAGGATGCTCATCTGATCTTCCTCAGACTGTTTTATATTTTAATGGTAAAAACATAATATGTTGCAACCATATGATGCAAATAATTAAATTTCTGTACATTTTGAGATGCCACTATTTCTCCTGCAACATCACAGAGCAAGAATGATATTGGGAGGGGGGTTATTTTGTTGAAACCTTTTTTTGTTTGTTTTGTTTTAGAATTATTGGGGGCAGTTCTACATCATACCTGAGCCTACCGTGCCATGCTGGGGGCATTGTGTTTTAGGAAAAGTGTAATGGCGTGTATTCAGTGTGACTGAAGGCCTGTGTTGATGGTGCTGTATAGTGACATAAGCATGAAATGGAAATTTCTTTTGAGCAATTTATAGGGAAAATCTCATCTCAAAATTAAATTTTTAGACAATGTTCCTATATTACACAAATGTTAGAATTATTTTTTTTAATAATGGTGGAATTTTAAATAGACAACAGAATCACTGTGTAAAATTTCATTGTTGCCTTGACCAAAGAGAAATATAGATATATTATTTGAATTATTTCATTACTCCAAAATGCTAACAAATAATGATAAAAGAAGATAAATTAATTATATGCTGTGCATCATTTTTATGAAGTTTATTATGCTTAAAAATAATGTTGCCTTAAATTCATTTGATTGTACCACTGATGTGACCCTTCTGAAACTCTACCTATCAGCCTTTTTACATGAGTTCTTCTCGGAGAGAATGTTTTAATAGAACGCTTGCTGAGTGTTAGTCTGTGGATGCCAGTAACCTGTGTATCTATTTTATTAGACAAATGTTCAAATGTTTAGCTAATTTTCTCTCTGTGTGCTCAGCGATTATCCATGTCAAATTCCATTAGCGGGTAATCATCCATCAGAGCAGGCTTTATCATCAGGCTTGTTTTTCTCTCTGTGACGGTGTGTAGTACGATCAGATCTGAACGTCGGGAACTTCCCTTTAGACACCATGTAGTGGTCATGCATCTAATTGCTCTCGACCTGTTGACGGTTCTGCTGATATTGAGATATCATGTGAGTGAAATCATTATTCTTCATATACTGTCACCAGGACTGCTGACGCAAAGCTGGCCATGGCAGTTTCCATAGTGACAAACGTGTTTATAGATGCTGATGCCGTTTTGAGCTGAAAGTTGTATTACTTGGAGAAGTGAGATGATGACAACACAGTCAGCTCTCGCTGTAAAGGCACATGAAGCATGTCTGTGGGCTTTCAGGTCTCCGTCTCACCAGGGATCAGTTGCACCATTCGGTGTGCCATTCAGTTTTACAAATGAAACCACTTCAAGTCTAAAAGTGCAGTAAATATGGTCGAGTGGAACCCTGCCTTACTGTATTATTCTGCTTAGATCTGCTTTGTACTAGCAAACTGCCAGGTGTTTAAATCAATCTCATATTCATGTGTTTGCTTGTTAACCTCTGTGAGTATTGTTTTCTGCTTCTTTAGAAGTGGTACTGATGAGTTAATTCTCACAAACGGAAAAAAAAGAATGCATCTATAATTTGGATGAGAAGTGTGTCAGAAATCCACAGGTACAGAAGTATCTGTGGATTTCATTGTTTCAGAAATGACGTTGTTTAAAAGGGTTTCATAGCTCAGTGGCACTACCCACAGGTAGTCTGATGTACTGCATCATGAAATTTGTCTTTCAAGTGTTGATTGTATTCACTTGAAATCCATTTTGCTTTCAGATTCATTCATGTTATATATATTTTTGTTATACTCACTTTCCTCAGAACATTTTAAGCCATATAATTATGAATTTATATGTATGTTTTGTAAGACTGTCACCTAGCCAAACATGTCAAATTCACTATGATGTCCTAATCAAATCCATCCTTTTATTATGTCAAAAGGGGGGGGTGACAAATGATCACAAAACAAGGGAGAGGTGGTCGTGTGATCCTGTTCACTCCGGCGCTCCAGTATTGCACTGCTGTGACAATAAATCGGAACTTAAAGGGCTCAGATGATGACTCTGTGTCTTTATTTAGCTGCGTCACTGCAACCTTCCCGCATCTAGTATCTGTTCCCCAACACTGGTACATACGAAGTGCGAAAAGAGAAAAACGAACAGAAAAAAACGGGCCGATTACACTTCTCCAAGCGTCGTGTCCATATCCTGTTTCATCTCACCCTGAGATCTTCTACCTTGCAGGTGCGAGGGTGAGGTACATGGTGCGCTACACTAAGAGACCCAGCTACTGCGCACGCTCCTACCCCCTGCGCAGGGAGAGGGAGGCCGGCAGCGTGCCCGCCGACGCCCGGGGTAGAGCCATGCACCTGCAGAGCATCTCACTCAGACGCGGCAGGTGACCTCCCTAAAGCACTTGGATACGTGCGATTTTAAAGCACTTGGCATCGGCATTCAAAACACATAAAAAAGTGTATGTACTGTACATTACATGTAGTATATAGCTATGTAATATGTATTTTTGTTACAAAGTTCATTAAAAAAGAAAACGCTTCAACGAGACAAGTCTGAGGAAATTTGTATTTCTTGGTTGTAAATGTCTGAAGCATGGGGAATTAACAACAAAATTGTTTCACTGGGACAGGCTTGAAAACACAGAGAGATATCGATTAGAAAATACTAGTGACACACACACAATGCTTCCCAGATCTAAAAATACTGCTATTTCTTTTCCACCTTCTCTTCATCCTCCAAGTGAATCAGGCGTGTTTCTCCTTTCATTAATCTTACCCCTGGAGAACAAAGAACATGTTTCACAGTGCCAGAAGGCATGAAGGTAACGGGTCAGTGTGTGAGATTAACGAGACCACGGCCATGTACCTGGTATGAGTGGAGGGGAGCTGAGGACAGGCGTGTCTTTGCGCCGAGGTTTCTTTTGTCCCAGTTCGTCCTGCCGGTGGTCCTCTGAGCTGTGCTTCTCTCTGTCCATTTCAGTGTCCTCATCTGTTGGGACACAGCAATGGGGCTTCATGAGAGTATACTCAAACAAAGGAGACACACCGTCCATGCCCCCGGGACAAAGGCTTGCCTGTGAGAGTCTCGTCTCCATGTCTTACAGCCTTTGTGATTTCCGGTAGATCCATGTCTCATTCCAGCCCCGTTTGTCTCCCACAGTATTCCGTTGCCTTTTTGTCTTTACTGACAAACGGAGAGACGCGCGCACACACGGATACAGACACAGACATGCAGACGCACTAGTACTTACACGGATGCTCCTGCCTGGTGAATCTGTGCTCTGCTGTCTCTGAGAATGACCTCACACAGCCTGCAGACATGCTGACAGTCTGTTCACATATCAGATAACACCACTCTCTCTCTCTCCTTCACCCACATGCATTATTTAGGCCCCAATACATACAGAAGACTCTTACACACATGCATGCAATACATTGTAGGACCCTGGGTTAGGCTAAAGTAATCCAAGACGATGTTAAAGCATGTTCTCTGATCCTGGTAAAGACTTCATTAGGAGTAATTATGGGATTAGTCAAATTGATTACAATGCACTAGAAAAGTTTTTTCCCCTTAATTTTAAGGGCACTAGATTTTCACAATGTTAAATTACACCCAAAATGGTCTAAAACTAGTGGAAAGGAAGAGGTGATCGGCCGCGTGCAACACTTACCACAGCAGTGCAAAGAGAGCAAATAGAGACAGACAGGCCACGTCAGAGACGTAGGGGTTATGTACCGCGGAGGAGGGGCGTCTGACAACTCCTGCTCCATGAACGGTAGTTGTCACGGTGACAGGAGCCCTTATGATGTGTATGAATATCAAAGGCTCTGTAATTAACCTATTTCAACAGTTTGAATCACTATTACAACATATTAAGCCGAGTAGACCGTGGCCGCACGGTGAGTGGGCGAGCGGTGGGGGCACGAGGGCGCACGAGGGCGCACGAGGGCGCACGGCTCAGCCAACCTGGCCTGGGTGACGTGAAAGGGAGGAGAAGCAGAACCAAAAGACCAACGAACGAGAAAAAGAACACGATATGCAAATGAGCAGAACCTACAGGGTCTCGGCGGAGAGGTCGTGGACTAGCCGCGGTTCTGCAGAACATTCATGCACGGTCCTGGTCTGTAATTCATCAGCAGAACATGGGTATGGAACATGGGTATGGAACATGGGTATGGAACATGGGTATGGAACATGGGTATGGAACATGGGCAAGAGGCTCAAAAGCACTGTTTGCATATAAAGAGATGGGAATCGTAGAGTAAGAGAGCTTTGATGTCTAGTGTTGCATTGTGTTTGAAGTATTTCCTCCTCCTCAGGTAGGCGCGCGTGCAGAGCTTTGTATGCGTCACAGAAAATGATTTCAAAAACCAAAACATCAGATCCATTGTGGTCTTGAGTCTGGTCCATATTGACCTGATAACATCACGCAGTTGCTGCAGATTTGTCGGCTGCACATCCATGATGTGAATCTCCCGTTCCACCACATCCCAAAGGTGCTCTATTGGACTGAGATCTGGTGACTGTGGGGGCCGTTTGAGTACAGTGAACTCATTGTCGTGTTCAAGAACCCAATCTGAGGTGATTCGCGCTTTATGACATGGCGCATTATCCTGCTGGAAGTAGCCATCAGAAGATGTGGACACTGTGGTTATAAAGGGATTGATATTGGTCATCAACAATACTCAGGTAGGCTGTGGCATTGGGACGATGCTCATTTGGTACTTATGGGCCCAAAGTGTGCCAGGAAAATATCCCCCACACCATTGTACCACCATCACAAGCCTCAACCATTGATACAAGGCAGGATGGATCCATGCAATCATGTTGTTGACATCAAATTCTGACCCATTCGAATGTTGCAGCAGAAATCGAGACTCATCAGACCAGGCAACTTTTTTCCAATCATCTATTGTCCAATTTTGGTGAGCCTGTGTGAATTGTAGCCTCAGTTTCTTGTTATTAGCTGACAGGAGTGGCACCCGGTGTGGTCTTCTGCTGCTGTAGCCCATCCTCCTCAAGGCTCTATGTGTTGTGTGTTCAGAGATGCTCTTCTGCATGCCTCAGTTGTAACGACTGGTTTTTTGAGTTGCTGTTGCTGTACTATCAGCTCAAACCAGTCTGGCCATTCTCCTGTGACCTCTGACATCAACAAGACATTTACACCCACAGAACTGTCCAAATATCACTGGATTTTTTCTCTTTTTCTGGCCATTCTCTGTAAACCCTAGAGATGGTTGTGCATGAAAATCCCAGCAGATCAGCAGTTTCTGAAAAACTCAGACCAGCCCATCTGGCACCAACAACCATGGCATGTTCAAAGTCACTTAAATCACCTTTCTTCCAAATTCTGATGCTTGGTTTGAACTGCAGCAGATCGTCTTGGTCACGTCTACATGCCTAAATGCATTGAGTTGCTGCCATGTGATTGGCTGATTCGACATTTGCAGTTGCACAGGTGATAATGAGCAGTTGCACAGGTGTATCTAATAAAGTGGCTGGGTTCATATCTGTTCTGCTCACACTGCCAGTGACTGAGTCAAAATGGCGATGATCTCTCTGCTTTCATGCAGCTTGAAGCCCACATGTTCGTTATTACTGTCACCCTGTTATTGATCCATTACATTTATGTGAGAGAAAGAAGTAAACACACCCATGACTCCACATCATAAAAACGGCACAACATAAAAGGTGTAAAAGAACACCTGAGGCTTAGGTTTATTGCTCTTTATTGGTCCTGGACTCAAGAATTACAAGATTTCTCAGTGCATTAATCTAAAAAAATAAATCAATTCATAAAATATTCAAATTGAAATTTAAATATTACACCAAAATACTACACCAAGATTTAACAACCTTTCTCACTCATGACACTGAAGACCTGAAAAAAGAAAAAAACAAATCTATATTACATATGTTGCCTTGCTATTTCACATTTAAGATTTTAAATGTTTTAAAACATTTTTTAAAACATTGGACAAAAAAAAAAAAAAACACCAAAACCCCATTGAATAAGACTCTTCATTTCAGAGACACTAACCTCGTTCATTCCAGTGAATCATTGCCAATGGACACATCCTTTAACTGAAAAGAAATGCAGCAGTTAAACACTTAGAAAATTAATAATTAATCATTTGTATTAATTATTTAAAACAGTGTTTTGAACACATTCATCTGAATGAAAGCCTTACACTTTTGATAAATCCTACAAAGTCGAGCTTGTCAATCTTCCTGCTAGGGCTCCACGCACTGTCTGGGACGTGACTTGTGTCTTTGGTAGGGACACACGACTCTGTGTCCATCACAGGCAGGAGGCAGCACTGAACGCCCACGCTCCTGGTAGGGGCGTGGCCTCTGGGGGGCGTGGCCGAGGGAGTTATGTTCAGCTGAGAGCACAGGTGCGACTGCTCGTCAAGTAGCCTGTTCAACTTCTACAAAACATTTTGCAATTTAAAACAAACACAACTACATGTGTTCTAATTATTATAATATACCTAATATGTAATTATTGTTTAACTTTAAGCAGTATATAATACCACACGTTTTGTGTATTTAGGCAACATCTCTTAATGTGGAATAAACAAAACAAATGCAAAAAAGCTGGATACCATTTTGATGCTATCATCGTAGGCATGGGCCAGATCAGTGAGCTGTTGTTCCAACAAGCCAGCTTCCTGTTTGACCGCTGCCCTCAAGTCCAGCACTTCCTGCACCTCGTCTCTGGAAGAGGAGCACACCTTCAACACCTTAGAGACCCTTAAAGAACCTCAGCTCTGGAAGAGGAGCACACCTTCAACACCTAGAGACCATTAAAGAACCTCAACTCTGGAAGAGGAGCACACCTTCAACACCTAGAGACCATTAAAGAACCTCAACTCTGGAAGAGGAGCACACCTTCAACACCTTAGAGACCCTTAAAGAACCTCAACTCTGGAAGAGGAGCACACCTTCAACACCTTAGAGACCCTTAAAGAACCTCAACTCTGGAAGAGGAGCACACCTTCAACACCTTAGAGACCCTTAAAGAACCTCAACTCTGGAAGAGGAGCACACCTTCAACACCTTAGAGACCCTTAAAGAACCTCAACTCTGGAAGAGGAGCACACCTTCAACACCTAGAGACCCTTAAAGAACCTGATCAGCTCTCGTTTGTTTCAAACACCCATCCAGTCATCTTTACTGTACATATTTGCTGCGTATTATATACAATACTTATATCGTATAAAGACTAACAACAAATCCTTAGAAACAGTATTTCTTGGTGACATCCATAAGTCAATCATTTTAAAGTTTTGACTTTTGTTTAATACCCAGTGATAATTTTCTTTTATTTCTTTTAGGTTTTTGTGTAGGTTACAAGCTCTGGAGTTCCACTGCATTCAGGACTTAAAAGGCCTCCAGGTATACAACAAATATCAAACAGCTCTATTATTTAAAATTCTTCTTAATGTAATTTCAAATATGTATTCCTGAATGAAAAAAATTATCTTATATTGATCTTAGGGTACAAAAACAAGGGACGAAAATATGGTAACTCAGGCAGAATCTGTTGATTGCAGTGTTTGGAAAATCCTTTTAATGTATTTAATACATTTTTTAAAATGTAAAAAGACCCACTGACTTATTTCTGTTATAGGACACAATGAACTACTGAGCCGCATGGCCTTAAATCACATGGTCTGGTCTACTGACTTCTGTACCCTCAAAGCTAATGGAAAAAGGACCTTCTCCTTAAAGCGGTCAGTTGTGTTGAAGTGTGTGTCCAGCTCAGTGAGGGACATTTAATGGGATGTTTTAATGGGACGCCTCCCTGTTAATTCTGTGCTGGGGTATTAACTCAGTACTGCACCGGTGTAAAAGCACAGCAGTGCCGTTCTCCAACACCGACCTGTACGCCTCTGACATGGAGCTGAGCACAGATGCCTGCTCATCCTCCAGCCTCTGCTCGATCTCCGACAACACCCTCCAGAACTTCCTCAAGCATCTCATCATGCCCTCCAATTCATCCAAAGAATACTGCAGAAAGAGAGGGAGAGGGGAGGGGGAAAGACAGGGACGGGGGGGGGGGGGGGGGGGGGGGGGGGGGGGGGACACTTGAAGCCCAGGCCCTTTGGCAGGTTAGCAAGCAGGCGTTTTATCGAGGGCATTTATGAATGAGGGTGGGTGATCTCTGCTCCGTGCAGGCACTGTGGGCACTGCAGAAGTGGCCAGACATCTCAGTGCATCTCCGCCTCAAATGCAAATAGGCTATTCAAATGCAAAATGTGGCCCATTTATCAAACCCGTCCTCCAGATCTTTTAATCAGCACCCCTTTTAGAAAACATTTTTTTTCCCTCCTCATCTATTTGTCTTCTTGGAGAAATACAAAATGGCGAGTGCCCTGCTGTAGGCACAATGAAGAGGGAGACTTCAGCTCTGAGCCACTGTTGAAGTGGAAGCGGGCTCCTAACCACATTGATTTTTGTCTACCCAACATCATATCAGCTCGCCCTAAATCACACTAGAGGAAACGGGATCTCCGCTGATGGCCTCATAAATTTGACCCCTTTGGGCCGGGCACTGTGAGCATGTGAGCCAGGCGGTAACTCACAGGCAGGCTGGCGGGGCTCTTCTGCGGCCCGGCCCGGTTCTGGCAGCAGCGAGAGCAATGGTGTTCACAGGAGCAGCAGCACGGTGAGCCCCGCCAAATCACGCCCTGCGTGGGCCCCGTCTCCTCGTAGGACGGGCACCTGTCCAGCGCCGGCTGGTACAGCCGGAAACCCCGCATCCCGTCTGGCTTCTCCTGGGAGTGTGTGGCCTGGGGAGACGGTGCCGGCAGCCCAGGTGGAGGGTCGGTGGTGCAACGGGTGGGGTCTGGGAGGACGTCCTCGCCGTCATACGATCCAGACCTAGGGAAGGATGGCTGTCTTTCGAGCTGAACGTCACTGATGGCGGTGTGCTGGAGGGAAGCGGATTGGCTCATGTCTTTCTTCAGAGAGTTTTGAGAGAAGGAGACCAGGCCAGAGTTCATCTGCACAGAGACTGAGCGTCCCGAACACAATCCTGCATTATTGACCTCCGTGGGTCCCGCTGAAGGAACCACTACATTTTCTGTTTCCAGTTCAGTGTCCTGATGAGTCCTGATTTCCATCTGAGAATCACCTTCCAGCACCGCAGTAGGAGGTGATCTCACCGACTCCCCCTGTGCTCTAGTACTTATTCCCACATCTTCATGAGCAATGTCCTGCACAGCATCTATATTTGCCAGATAGTCTGTCTGATTAGCCTCCTGTAAAATACTCTCTGCAGTGTGTCCTTCTCTCTCCAGTGGATCGCTGGGCTCCATTGCTGACTCAGGATTTGAGTCTGTTAAAGAGGATTCTGTGTGTTTAAGCCTCACATGGCTCTGTTGATCTGAAGAGCTGAACTCTATCTCCTGCTGGTCTACGCTCCTTTGCTGACTGTCTGTACTATCTCCTGAAATGGCACTTAGCACCTACAGCACACACACACACACACGCACACACACACACACACACACACACACACACACACACACACACACACACACACACACACATGCACTTATTGTATCAAACAGATCAACATATGGACATGTGTGGAAATGAATCTGATTTTAAAATATCATAGCTTTCCAACAGTTATGTTGGAAAAAAATGTGTGACAGGAACTTCATTTTGCATTTATATTAACACATTTATATAGTCATTTCCAACCTTACAACCAAGGACACACTGAAGCTGCGTTCCTGATTGATAGCGTTTTTTTTTCCGCCCGTGTGCTGTACTCTCCTAAGTGCTTTGCTCAGTCTTACCTTCATGAGGTCAAAGCCCGGACCGGGACCAGTCTGCTGTAAGACCGTGGGGACACACGGCTCCTCCTGAAACCCACTGCTGTCTGACTGACAGCTGTTGGTCCTCACAACACACGCACTGCCCTGGGCGAGGGACCGTCTGCTACCTGCACAAGCAACAGCGGCAGCCATGTTAAGCCGACCACTGTGTCCATGGTGTGTCCAGACACCTGAAATGACACCTGATCCAAAGATCAGCTCTGGATGATAAGCTTAAATAAACACACCATGGCTGAATGCTTCTGAACAGCTTCTGAATGCAAACGTCAAAGCAATGGAAACTTTGAGCAGGACTAAAAGAGCCACATTTATGTGAGATTTGCATGTTATTAAGATAACATTTCTCTTCAGTAATTTAGCCACTGAATAACACTGGTTATTACATCTTCACAAGGCTTAATAATATTTTTCATGAAAGAGCCACATTCCTTAGAAACTTGTAGACACTCAGCATTGTAAACATAAACACATTTCCACGAAATATCAAGGACAACAAGAACACTAAACCAGAAATATGTGTGCTGTGCTGAAGTTCACTAGCAGGTGCTATGAATCACTAGCTTTGTAGAAGACCTCATGATGTTCTTCAGCTCATAAAAGCTTCTCCAGAACACATACCTGAGGGATCAGAGGTGCCAATGAAACTCCCTGCTATGCTTCCTTCATCAAAGCTCTGGATCTAAAGATGGAAACAACCAGACAGGCTGTTCATTGTCAGAGCTCTAAATGGCAAATTCGATGACTCCGTCTGTATTGTCGGAGTCGCTGGTAAAGCGCAACCAAAACATGCCACCTCTTCCAGCTCAAAGGAGTCTGCCATCTCTCCGCGGCTCTTCTCCGTGGACGTGGGGGGGGAGGTGACGCTCTGCGGCTCCCTGCCTCCCTTAAGACCGCCGCTCTTCTCCTGAGGCAATGGCGAGGTGGTGGTGGGAGCGTCTGTCTCTGGGACAGATCCCTGCTCCTCCGCCAGAGGGCTGAGACTGGCACTGTCGGGAGGACTCTGCCTGGCACGCTTCACGGGGGACCGCCTGTCGAGCGGAGGGTCCGGAGGCAGCTCCGGGCCTGCGACCGGCCCCATTGTGGGAGGGGAGAGCGGCTGCTGGTCTTGGGATGAGGGCGTTTGGCTCAGGGTCTTCTTGGAGGCCTTGCGTAAGAGCATACCGACCCGTCTCCTCCGCTCCCTGGTCTCTGCTGAGATGGGAGGCTCTGTAGGTCTGTTAGCACCCTGTGCAGAGCCTCCAACCAGAGAGCTGAAGGCCGTGGTAACCTGCTGTAGAACCTCCAGCTGTCTAAACCGATCTGCACACAGGGATAAAGGTAAAAATGGACAAGAAAAAAACAGACGGAGAAAGACCATAAACAGAAAAAAAGGCCTTAGAAATGTAGGTAAGGCCTGTTTCATTGCACTTGAGCAGTGAAAGCAAATGTTCCAACAGGTTGCAGTTGTCAACTCTTTACCACACTGTGGTCATCCAGGAAACGAATGCACAACCTTCCCCTCTAATGGAGGAAGAGAAACCCGCTGTTGCTCAAGATCAGCATGCAGTCAACACATGTTAAGGAAAGTGCCACAGTTATCTAAGGAACTGAAGTGGTGCTCACTTCTGACGTCAGGGTTCTCTATATCTATGCGGTTCTTCTGGGCCTCCAGGAAGAGCTGGATGTCAATGCCACGGGCCTTGGACTGATGGTTGATAAAGCGGGCCGGGATCCTCACCGTGATGTCAGGCTCCTCAACACCGAAGCCCAGGTCCAGCAGAAGTTCCTCTGGGTCGTCCTGCCAGAGGTTCAGCACATCCATGACACTAGAAGAGTCGCGTCAACATGAGTCAGTTTGAAGCAAGAGGCACCTCAAACAAACAAACAGACAGAAGTAGAAGACCAAAAGGTGAAAAACAGGCACCTCAGTGGCTCAGACTGGTTAGAGAGTGCTGATGTCCAACTGCTGCACCTTGACAGAAGACGTCTCGATACAGACGACCTGAAATGTGAGGAGATCCTGTTTCCTCACAGAGTCGTGTCTCCAATCTTACCCTGATCCCCATACTGTATGTCTCATGTCTTCCCCAGCAAACCTCATGCAAAACTACACAGTGGCCAAGGAGGAGGCGCCTCAGCTCAATCTGTACATTTGCATGGAAAATTTTTTGGTGATAGTCAGGTGTCTAAATACCTACATACATCGCACATAACACTTCACTATCATGCGTGTGGTTCACGTCACTGTAACAGTGTTTTTACACACGAACTGAACACACGGGGCTTGTTAATTGTGTTTTTTGATTGAGCCAGATGTGTAAAGTTCTCTAGGACCTGGTCATAAAGCAGATGCAGCATTAATGTATTGCTTCAGAAAATTTCCCGAAACGAAACAACGTCTTCGTAGTTTCACTGAAAACATTCCAGTAGCACAAGAAAAGTCTTATTATGGAAGAGCGAGAACAGAGAAGGGGACCTTACCTCAGATATCCCTGTACAGTCTTCACAGTAGGCTTACCATATAAAGAAGCTGTTTTGGAACAGGACAGAAAAGAGAGGAGGTCATTTTAAACGGAAACGTCGTCCACGGCCATGAAGCCCTGAAACCAAGGCTCTGTTTGGTGTTGTTCGCATTCGGGCAGTAGCTATATTAGGAAAGACTTCTCACTGTGATGCTTTCAGTGTCCTCGCGCACACCAAGACATCAAGGGGTTTCCTTCATCTCTCTTTGGCATAAAGTCAAGGACAAAGTGAGCCTGAGTATCTTCTCCTAAGATCGTCCCCTCCTCCCTCTCATAACACGGGCCTGGTATGTCCCCTCTCTCCTTCAGCCAAAGCATTAGGTGTGTTTGGCTCTGTAGAGCACTGACAAACCTTTCCATTGCATTTCTAAGACTTATAATCTTCTTGGCTGCCATTGCATAACCACAGTTCCAGACCCGAAAACTACAGGACTGTTTGACAAATAGTCCATCAGAACAAAAAGATCCAGGAACTCAATACAGTACGTTTGTCAGTAGTAAAGTAGCCGTGTCGGACCAGAGGCGAGCCTCTGAGAAGACTGTACACATGTACGTTGAAGATGAACCCAAGTTGATAACACTGGAAGCCTGTCTGCCCACAGTTTAGACTCATTACAATGATATATTAAGAATAATACAATTTTGAGTTTAACAGAAATCCAGAAAAAGTAGAGCCCAAAGTTCCAGGTCTGAAGACACCTTTTTTCTAGCCGAAGTCTCTAGACTTGCACAGTCAGTGTTTTGCTGAAGTTCTCAGAAGGCAAGAGACATGAATTAAAAATCAAAGTTCCCGAAGAACACTCTCTTTGAGCTATTCAAGTACGTCCTCAAAGTCTTGGTAGTGCACAAACGCTGGTGTGCAGACCGTGGAACAAATGACCTTGACTTCTACATCCACACTGATTTCACACGTTCTTTTTTCCTCCTTACCTTATCCTGCTCCTTCCCCGCATCATGTCGTGAACGCCTGGAGCGTGTGTGCGCTTGCTTGATCTGTGGCACCAACCCACAGGGGCGGGTGCTCATGGCAGACAGAGGCAGGTGACAGCAGGGACTGGTGTGTCTCACACCCTGATGGTGTTTGGACAAGGGCAGAGCGTCGCTCCTGCCAAATCCATGTGAACGCAGCTCTGAAGCTCCTTAAAACATCCAGCGAGGGGCTTAACGTCTGCTCACTGAGCACGACCTCCTCCCTCAACCCTCTCGCGATCCTCCGGTTCACTGCACACCAGCGCAGTCTGCACGGCTCAGGGCCCATGCCAAAATATTTCCCTCCAGCATAAATAAACCGGTGGTGGGAAGAGGTCTGCTCGGTGCGTGTTATCGGGCTGTGAGCTAAAATAACGAACATTCAGGCCCGTTTCTGATAAATCATTGATATGTTTGAAAGACTCGTGTTTCTGACCAGAATTTGGTTGGTTTGACTTGTACTTCTTAACTTGATTAGTACAGAGTAGGGAACAGGTTTACCTTCTACACCGAGTGCTAAGTCATCTTCAAAACTGCCGCTCCTTTTCAGATGCTGACCTATAAGCAAAGTGGCATTGTTTATGCAACATCATATACAAACCCAGTTATACTGTAAACAGACAGTAAAAAAAATCTAGATCCTAGAGTTAACCATTTAAGTACAATGCAACCTTAGCAGAGCGGTTTAGGGGGAAAGAATCATAATTCAGCTGATAGAACCTACCCCTTAAGCAGCCAGAGTTGTTATTTTGTCTTTCTTAATCTGAGAGTGTCATTTTTTTAAACTGTGCTATATTTATAACACAATTCAGAGTACCAAATCCTCAATATGGGTGTTTAGTGCTGATGAAGCAGATAAGGTTACAGTGTTTCCAGGTTTGAAGCCCAGGGTGGCTGCATGACTACTTTGCATGTTGTTTGACTGGATAAGGCATACTGTAGATACCCATGACATACCCATGACTTCTGGGAAGGGCTAAAGAATCTTTTACCAAGGTACAAAATGCACACGTATTTAGAATTGCTCTTTCCACTAAATACATCATTAAAGCAACTAACCTTTTTATCTGTTTCATTACATATAAACAGGTGATCAGACTTCCAGTACACATCCTAGCTAAAGTAGCCCTGTATATACACACAGTGGTAGGTGTCCACTGTTTTGGTCAATTACCTGCTGCTTCGTGGACAACCTCTGGTCTAGTATATTCCCTAAAGAATGAAGACATGATTTTTTTTACATTTTATGGCATTTGGCAGACGCCCTTATCCAGAGCGACTTACATTTTTTAAAATCTCATTTTTATACAAGTGAGCCATTGAGGGTTAAGGGCCTTGCTCAGGGGCACCTCAGTCATGGCCTCAGGTCTGGGGATTGAACCCACAACCCTCCGGTCACAAGACCAGTTCCCTGACCACCAGGCCATGACTGCCCTAATGTGGCACCTTTTATCCTAATCAGGAGACCACATATATGGAATGTCAGATTCATATAATCATTATTTACTGTAACAGACTTTAAACAATGTTGTATTTGGAAGTAAACAAACATGTTGGGGCAACAGTACTCACTCAGACAGAGACATGAGCCACTGCCCAACACTGTATTCATGATGCCTGTCTGCTGAAACAGTGAAACAGCTCTTAAATGTCCACTCCATCAATGTCTGTACTGTTCCTTTAAGACTAAGACACTCAACTATCCAACTATCCAAAATAAATAAATAAACATCCAGGCTCTATTCTATTAATTTTGTTCCATTTCTAGGCCCCTGGCCAATCTCTTTACAACAGCTCGTTTCTATATAATCAGTGCCTTTGCAGAAAGAAATTAAAATGCATCAAGCACAGACACACATTGGGGTGTCTTATTCCAGAAAATCTGACTGTATGAGAATACAAGGAAACACATTTATTAAATACTTCCAAGTTATGATCCTGACCTGGCATCAGCTATCTGTGTTTCTATGCATTCAATTATGATGACATAAGAAGCAAAAACAGATCCTGGATCAGCATTCTTATTCTGACACATTTGATAAACATACGGAGTTGTTTATAGGAATCCGTACCTGTTGTAGGGCCACTGAGTGGCTGTGCAGCTGCAGTGTCAGTCCCCCTGGCTCTGGAGGCACGCAGCCTGGCCCTTCTGAGGGCCACAGGATCTGCAGCCATTGCTGCAGTCACACAAAAAGAAGACACCTCATCCCAGATCCCAGGCCAAACACTCAAAAAAAACTGCCTCAGTATGCAATTAGCAAACACCTCCAAAGAGCGTGTCTTGCACTGAGTGACCAAAATGTCAGGAAGATGAACATGTGTTGGATCAGAGTTAAGCAGAAGTGACAGGGCAGTCCAGTTTCTGTCCCGTTTCAAATGGTCACAGTTTCCTGCAACAGTGTTTATCAGGACACAGCAGCCTGACTTAAACTAAGACTTCTCTGCGGGACGCTGGTGTCAGGGTCAGGACAGGCAGTGAAACTGAACACAGCAGATGTTTAACAAAGCCACTATGCAGATAATCAACTCTGCAGTTCGTTTCAGTTGTTTTTTATGGGTATTTCTAAATTCCTTTACACAACAGGATGTTGACTCAGGGCTTTTATAGCCCGACACCAACCACATTCTGAGTTCACAGTGCTTCTTGTAGTTTTTGTTGGCCTAATGTAGCCTACTAGATAGATAGATAGATAGATAGATAGATAGATAGATAGATAGATAGATAGATAGATAGATAGATAGATAGATAGATAGATAGATAGATAGATGCTGTGAGATTGAGTGGATGCTGTGTGATAATATTAAAACAACACCCAACCTTGCTCTGAACTGTCCTTAAATCTTTATTTATATCTTTATTTATGCATTATGTCCTTAAAACTTTATTCCATGGGTTTCACAAACTTTTTTGCCACTCAAAGCAAAATAAATCTTATCAGTTTACGAGAGAAACAAGTAATTTAGGCATATTTCATTACATATTTCACATAATTTAATAACATTCATTCACCTACTGAAATGTACCTATTTGCGCCCTCAAATACGTTATTTAATTTTCCAAATGGAGTAAAATTTTAGCTACGAGTAGCTAATACAACGCATGATAAGTGCGGTGTACTGTGTAAAGTGTACTTTTCAAAGTGTGTTCTTTAAAAAAACACTATTTTCAACAATAACAAATAAAACTCTTACAATTCCCCAGTATTTCCTAACTTTCGATGAGTAATATAGGTAGCCTCTGTTATGAATGTTATAGTTTAAAAAGCCTAGCAAGGACACCAGCGCAGTTTGACTCACCTTAGCTCATGTCGAAAACGAATCAGTGAATAATTTTAACACGGCAAACCCAACCATATCACTTTTAGTTAACCCTCTCTTACTTCCTGCACAAGGCTAAAAAAAGAACACTATCTATATTTACACACGCACACATGTGAGACTCCTATGCAAATAACATGACCATAAGCCACACTAGAATGTCAAAGAAAGTTGTCTGTTTAAATGCCAGATCTATAAACCTATTGCAGGTTTTACACGAATCGAACAAGTCGAGGTGATTTGCCATAAAGAAATGCAGTTACTTGTCACGCAATAATTCAAACCCAGGCAACACGATTTAAAAATAATCATATTATCTTGTATTTTTTGTTTATGTATATGTTTATTTACATGTTTATCTATGTATGTACATACGTTACTTGTTTTTCTCATTTGTACATGCTCAATTCATCTTGCTGTGCTGCACGTTTACCAGCAGGGGTCAGTGTAGGACCACGGGGAAATTCTTAGAGTAGCGGTAAACCTCGACCTACGACACGACGGTGCTCCGGTTTAGTAGCCCATTAACAAAAACTATAAATAAGTACTCTTCAATCATGGTTTTGAATTTCTTTGTATAGCCTACATCATTTTACCTCACTACTGATAAAATAGCTGCTATCCTCCCTGTTTCAGTTGTATCGACATGTTTTCTGAACACAATGCGTAGGGCCATACTAATAAGGATAGGTGAGAGTGAGTCCCCACTGTCTGTATATATTTATCTCAAGCTAGATTTAAACTCGGCCCAGAAACAGGTCTGGCAAACCAGCGTCTGTTTTTTCCATCAAAGACAGAGTAGCACCTTTCTCCAAAACATATGTGAGCAAAACAAAGCAAAGAATAACTTAGCGACATTCGATGGAAATTGTTTATTTCGGTATACCTTCTTGGCGTGACATGAATGTTAGAACAGCTAGCAACTGCTAATTTAATCATTCAACATCTGTTACAAATACTCCAGCTTCCACACCAAGCTTTGTCTAAAGGCATTAAGCTATGGAGGAAGTCTAAGTGAAAACGGAGAGAGGAAACGGTCCATAAATATAGCCATCACACACATTTCGCTTAGTTTTGGTACATTTTATCTAATTCAGTTGTCTTATTCATATAAAATATTTTTCTTAACTTGAAATTACCATATTGTATCTTTATGTTGAATTGGCAGGTAATTTATTCATTTGTTTTGTTCCCCAATTAATTTTTTTTTTTTTTGCTCTTTTAAAATGTATTTCTTTGTGAAGTTTAGACATCTATTATATATCTCGAGTAGCATTTGTAAATATCATGTGTGACTATGTGTGGGCTTGTGGCCCATTTGTGGCCAATTGTCAAGGATCTGTGCAAAAAAAGGAGGTGCTGGTAGTTTTGAACATGGTGTTGTGTTCTCACTGGTTTTGGACAGGGCCCGATACAGCCTGTCTGTGGGTGGGATACACAGACCCTGGCAAGGCTGTCGGGTGGTCACGGGGTCCAGACCATGACTAATACAGACCCCAACCAGGCTGACCAGATGGGGCCATCAGATTGGCTGTGAAGAGGAGCAGGCCAACATTTCAGTAGAGGCAATAACAAACGCAGAGCAATGGCGGTGGCACTGTTACATAATGGCTTTGCTCAAGTCACCGCCCTCAGAGTGAATATGCGTACAGGTGTCCACGTGTAAGCTGTCGGCATCTTCGAAATGAGTATTTGTAGGTATGCCACAAATTACAGTGCTGTTTTAAGCCTGGAAAGAATCAAATCTTTTTAGATCACATCCTTGTACGCGTTTAATTAAACAACACCCAACACTAGTTTGAAATGTGCTGAGCGTTTAGCATCCTTCCATGATATTTAGCGTATGCGCTACGGACGGTCACATTAGCTGAGCCGTCAGAGGGCAGGCAGGCAGCCATGTTGCCAAAACCTTGTTTTCCACTGAATTCACAGACCCCACAGAGGGAAGGAGAGTGCCGATGAAATTAGGCCCTAAGTGGGGACAGATGCCTGCTGAAACCAAGGACATTTAGGCCTGTTCCTCAGGGCCCAGCAGTGGCCATGCTGTCCAATACCTCTCCAGCACAAATCTCCAAACAGTGGTAGCAGCAGAGGTTAAATTAGTTACATCAAGGCAGAGATTACTACAGCCAGATGGTTTGGTGCACATACGGAGCGATGTATGAGCAATGTTAAATTCAACAAATGTGAATAAAATTGTGTGTGTGTGTGTGTGTTCATGTGTGTACATGAAAACATACATTACACACATAAGTACTTTACACACCGTACACATATATTACACACTAGTACACATTTTTTCCTGTCAGATTAATTGTGCAAAATTGAAATAACCAAGTAATTAATAACAGTCATTCAGAAATAAAAACATGTTCATGTCAGAGCCTATGAGTTCTTACACTCACTTGTGTTTCAATCTGTGCTGGAGTGCTGTGTATAATTTGCATTTGATGCCACTTCTCTCTCAAAACTACTCAATTTCCACATGGATCATTAGCAAACACAATTAGACAGCAAGACTATTAGCTGCCAAAGGCTTAATATAATACCTCCATTGAAAGAGGACAGCTGTCACTAAGATAAGGGTTCAAGAGACAAGTGAGGTATATGGCAATAGTTAGAGAAGTGTCTAGAATCTATATAACAGTCAAGCCTCAAGCCACTCTCTCTCTTTCTCCCTCTCTCTCTCTCTCTCTCTCTCTCACTTCCTGTTTAAAAGTGTGTAATAAGTCACAATTAAAGAGAAACATAGGATTACGTATAAAGTATCTGTTGTGCTTCAGAGTACAATGGAGTGCCATTCCGGTTTAGACAATTAGATGAGCTAGGGAAAGCATCTGATGGCAAATAATGAAGTGACATTCAAACAACCAGCTGGGCCCACACCAAGTCATAATACCCTCACATGATGAAGATACAGCAGACACACTGAGGCAGTATAGCAGTTAGGCTATAATCTTCTTAGCATCATATAGTATTTTGCAAAGAAAACTTTACCTTCCCCTCACAATAATTAGATATTTCAGCATTAACAAACATTCTTCTTCTGTCCTCTTTTTCTTCTTGGGTTCTCTACTGTGCATCTTACTCATGAACATTCCCATAGATTCTGAAATGGGCAACCACGATTCAAGGGAAATGGTGCAGAGAGGCTCCCAGATCTAAACTTTACAGATCCTCAGAAACAGATGCCAGGAAATGCCCAAGAAGAAGCCCAACTTCAGATGAGTCTGGATCCCTTAATCTTGTCTGGGCGTGGACTGTGTACGAGCGCCCATCTCTGGCCCCGTGTCTGCCGTCCAGAGGCACCGGGAGCAAGGCGCGTATCATCACTTCTCCCCCTCCGTCCAAAGTGCTGCTGCCAGTTTTAGCTCTCTGCTCTCAGTGTTGGCTTGTGCGCTCACGCACCGGTGGCTGGCGAGGACTAGCAGCAGGATGGTGTCTGCACTGTGGTCTTCCGTTCAAACCGCCCTGCGGGACCGCAGGTGAGGCAGCGGCCGACTGCTGTGAACAAAGCACTTCATGACGGACAGATCTGGCACGGTGCCCACATCAGCGACACTTGGCACAGCGTGTCCCGTCTTTTTGCCTTGCACGCACATACACAAACACACCCATGCATAACTCATGGCTATTACCTCCTTATAATCCCTGGGCTACAACACGCTAGTGGGGGGAAATGCAGGATTCCAAATTAAAGGCGCAAAATAGTACAGGTGAACCTACCAGATTACCAGATTACCCATCGTCACACCAGAGCTTTAAAAATTATTTTGTAAGAATGTTTTATTTTGTTACTGTAATACAATATATCCGTAAATTGTAAGAGTCTGTAAGAGTCTGTCTCTCTACAGCCTTTATTATTATTATTTTTCTATTAACTGTTGTTTTTAATAAAGCCTCAAATTATCCTCACAGTAAGAATAATAAATAGTTTTTAAATTCCTGTTCTAGATGATTTAGTGGAATGACTTATTCCTGAAGGAAGTATTAAAGCTTTTTAAAGCAACACTCCCCTGAATGCGTTCCTCCTCAGTCTCTGAGATATTAACATTATACATTTTTAAAAGCACATGCATTATTCATGTGCTACACTGTCTAACCCTTAACACACTGACAATCTTACACCTGACTACCTATCTGTGTCAACACTGCTGCTTTTACAACTAGTTGTTTTAACATATTTTATTAGCAGGAAGCCATCAAACTAGAGTTTACCCGCATTAAAATTGGGAGGTGGAAATATATAAACCATCCTTACCCTTACATTATCACTGCCTCTACTCCTGAAAAAAGGCTTATTTTAAAACAATTGATATTCATCCTGTAGTGAAAAATACCATTGCTGCCACTACACAATAAGATGGTGATACTAGCACATCCCAGAGGCAGTAAACACTTACCTCCAGACGAGGTAGTGTCATGGCTAACCAGGCAGCAGAGACTCGCAAAAGGCCATCTTTAGCAAAGCTGCCGATCTCAATGAGCGTCTGGTTTCTCTCTCTCTCTCTGTGTGTGTGTGTGTGTGTGTGTGTGTGTGTGTGTGTGTGTGTGTGTGTGTGTACGTGTGTGTGTGCGTGCCACTTGACGTGTGAACATCAGTGCCTTCATTTGCAGCCTGGGCTTGGCATCCTTCTGTCTTTAAAAGTTGATAATGTGTTAATTAAATCACTGGCAGACAGCGTGTCTGATGCGTGTGCTCTCCATGCGAGTGCCCCATTCCTTCTCTCTTTGTGTGTGTGTGTGTGTGTGTGTGTGTGTGTGTGTGTGTGTGTGTGTGTGTGTTTGCTGGGACTGAGTCTTTCTAGAGCTGATCAGCAGTCCACAACACTCCCTCTGCTTTTTTAGGGACTTTTTCTCTATACTTTTTTGGCAGCAGACAGAGACAATTCTAAGTGTGCGTGGTAAATGTTTTATGCAAAATGGGCTGGGCCGGCTCACTTTGCTTTTTTCTGCACAATGATTTATTGCCCAAAAAGACCAGAGAACTAATTAACAGAGTAATTAATTAATATGAATTTGCATATTTGCATTTGCAATTAGTGCAGTCAAGTGATTAGTCTGAAATGGGAAGTTTGACTCATCAGATGTTGGTGTGTGTACTGGACCAGAAAGCCCGTCACCAGCTGAGCCATAAGAGGCTGGGGAAAGACGATTTATGTTGTCGTTGTTCTTGTTCTTGTTCTTGTTGTTGTTGTTGTGTGTGTGTGTGTGTGTGTGTGTGTGTGTGTGTGTGTGTGTGTGTGTGTGTGTGTTATTTATATTTATAAATATATGATCCTATGAACACTGTTATTATCCTTTATATCTCATGACATATAAAATGATACACAATTTCATTGTAGTTACAATAATATAAATTGCACAATGTACATTATCTGCTCACATAGTATGATTTCAACAGGTTAAACAGCAAAATAATCAAAAAACAATAATTATATGTTTGTTTCTGTTTTGATTATATGCACAATTTGACATTTTCCGGCCGCCTTTCAAATCTGAACAGGGTGGCACCTGGGGCATTTTCAGACACTGATGCGAATAATAAATGAGAGGTTTTGGGTTTGTGTGTGTGTGTGTGTGTGTGTGTGTGTGTGTGTGTGTGTGTGTGTGTGTGTGTGTTCCTGTAGGAGCTTTCACTGATAATGGAATGTAAGGGTGTCATGTCTCAGCGTGGAAAGAGTCACAACTCAGGACAATTACTGCGACAAGGAGTAGCCAGATGCACTATTGGTGTATATGTCCATAGCATAGGAGAGAGAGAAATAAGAACAGAGATAAAGAGAGAACTAGCTTTAGTGAAAGTGTAGAATTGTTTGCTTGGGAGGACTCAGGAGTCTGGATGTGATTCAGCCCTTGTCCAGGCAACACTTGGAGCAGAGCAAGGACAAAACCATTACCCTCTGCATCCTGTACAAGGCATAAGCAACAGTTAATTTCCCAGTCATCAATCGAATACAGTATATCAAAACTGCCTCATATTTACAGCATTTGGCAGACACTTTTGTTCAAAATCACATATTCATCGTTTGACAGGATGCGCCACAGGGACCCGTGTTCTGGGTACTGCAGGTACTTTGTTCTGGTCGATTTAGAGGAGCTCACCTTGCTATCAGCAGTACACTTCCATACTTTATAACTTCCACTGATTTATTTCTGTCCAATCCGCTCATCTTCAACATGACGTTCAGTTGAAAGTCAGTGGAGAACAGACTTGATGGTGAGAAACCACCCAAGCTCGGCCATTTAGGAAACGTCCTTGATGAGTTTGACCCAGAATACAAGAACTATCAATCATCCAGCACTTGCTGTCACAAACCAATTTGTCTTTTTTCAATTCTTCACCATAATGTCTGTTTTAGCTCCATTAAAGTGTAAGCAGTCATTGATAGTTTGAATAATATTTTGTTATATTTGTTATGCATTCAGTTTTCTTGCCCATAGATTATTGGAAGATGCAAAAACTAAAATAAAGTCTTATCATTTTACACTTGAAAACAGTTTTGAAAAACATGTCTTTACTAGCTATGTTACCTGATTGTAGTGTTGGCCAGTTTTTCCTCTGTGCTATTAGGGAACTGTATTGTGATTAACCAGTGCTACCCAGCTACAGGCATGCCAGATGATCAGGGAGGAATATTGTCCCTGGGGGGGGCAGATCACGTGACCACCACAGCCACGTGACGTCAGCAGCAGATGGCATGGGTACCAGTTCTGGCAGTTGGCATCAGTGTCATTTCTCTAAGAGCGAAAGAGAGCGACAGGGAGGAGAGAGGATCGCATTGGCTGTCCCGCTGCGTACACACGTGAAGCTGGCGCGGAGAAGTTCAAATATCCGAGGAAAATGGAAAACGCCTTTTGACCCAAACATCCAGGTACAATTACATGTGTTCTCCGTGTGTGTACAATGCGTGTGTTGTCATGCTTCTATTCCAATACACAAATTGTAGGAAATAAACAGTTGTCTAACCATGTTTGCAAGGGAGACGACACAGGTTGCAGGTGTCATACAAGATGGAAAATTTAGATTGTATGTAACTTGCAAATAAAAAATATTTTAATAACATTCGCAAATTGGAGATTTAAATCTCCATTAAAATTTAACTGTTATGTTTTCCCTAAACTGACATCAGTTCCCCAAAGGGTTAGAAGAGTGAATGCATGTATAATGAATGCATGTATATGCGACAAAATGTGCACAATTTCGCATGTAAAGGGAATTTATAGATTTTGATAAGGATAACATGTCATGCTTTGAATGCCTTCTACGGTAATTCAACACATATAATTTCTCCACCCTCTCCAGCAAGACTACAATGCTGACATTACCATTTGAGGAGCCTGTAATGATGGATGCTCAATTTGTGACAAACTTTCCACGGGACTGTGTGGGTGACACGAGGCTCAAACGTGACACCTTCAAAAAGGAGGAGACGCACTCGCACACGGTTATTAAAACAATGGATGACGACGAGTCGGAAAAAGAGGATGACGAGAGAGATGAAGGCCACGACGAAAACGGTCTACCGCGGAGGAGAGGGCCGCGCAAAAAGAAAATGACCAAAGACCGGATGGACAGGGTTAAGTTAAGGAGGATGGAGGCCAACGCGAGGGAGCGGAACCGTATGCACGGTCTCAACAACGCCCTGGACAGTCTTCGGAAGGTGGTGCCTTGCTACTCTAAAACGCAGAAACTGTCCAAAATCGAAACCCTGCGACTAGCGAAAAACTACATCTGGGCCCTTTCGGAGATCTTGAGCACAGGAAAGAGGCCAGACCTCCTGACCTTCGTCCAGACGCTGTGTAAGGGATTGTCCCAGCCCACGACCAATCTAGTCGCTGGCTGTCTCCAACTGAACGCCAGGAACTTCATCACTGATCACAGTGGGGACGCGTCTTTCTCCGGCAGATCTCCATACGACCCCGTGTACCCGGCGTACCACAGCCCCGGTGAGGCGGCCCCCCCTGGACACGGCAGCGGCACCGTGGACAACGTCAAGCCCTTCAGGTTTAACTACTGCGGCGCATATGAGTCCTTCTATGAGAGTACTTCTCCAGAATGTTCAAGTCCTCAGTTTGACGGCCCACTAA